>NC_056729.1:1890337808-1890377306 GCF_019279795.1 Protopterus annectens
CTTTTAATGTAAATGGTTTAAATAATAGCTGCAAAAGGGGAAGTCTTTATAGATATTTAAAGCTATGTGAAGCGCAACTAGTATTTTTACAGGAAACACACCTTACACAGGAAGACATAAATAAAATAAACAATAAAAATTATACAATACTAGTAAGTTCCACCTATAATCAGAAGCGAAGGGGAGTAGCAATTGTGTGGAAAAACACTACTTTAATGCCTAAAATCATAAACACATTCCATGACAACTCAGGAATGTTTTGTCTAGAGACAATGTCTATCAATGAAATTATATATACATTAGTGAATATTTATTGGATACCAGGACTAGGTGTTAGAGTGGCCAAACAACACTTAGAAGACATTGTGCAATATACCAAAGGCAATTTAATCATAGCTGGAGATTTCAATTGCATTATAAAAGAAACTGACACAAATATTAAAACTACACGTAAGAGATCACCTTTAACAAAGTTGTTATCTGAGTTTGTTGAAACTTTTAATATAGTTGACATAAATGAGTATGCTATCCCAGATTCACTATTCTATACACATTTTTCCCATTGACATAATACATACTCTAGAATAGATAGAGTGTACATAACAAAGGATTTAACCTCTAAATTAAATAAAGTTAAGACAATTTCATGTCCATTTTCGGACCATAACACCATAACGTTTGAGATAGACTTATGTTTCAAGAGAAGGATATCAGTAACAAGAATACCATCTTACATAACAAATCTCAAAGATTTTAAGGAATTTTATATTAAAGAGACACAAACATTCCTAGATATCAATCTTACAAAAGATGTATCTGAAATATATATATGGGATGCATTGAAAGCATACCTATATGGAAGAGCGGTGGGATGGTATAAAAATAAACAAAAACAGTGGAATAAGGAATTAATGGAATTACAGTCAAAAGTAGATAATTTAAAGCTTGATATTCAAAATGGAAACACCAACTTAATAAAAGAACTAGAAGATACTAATAAAAATACTCAGAGACGCTACACCACAAAACAATGATCAACTTAAAAAATTAAACTATGTTACTATTCAATGAACCCTAAAAACCAACGAAGAATAGCAAATAGGACTAAAAAGATTATTAAAACAAATCAAATCAAGGAAATACATAATATAGAAACCAAAAGAAAGTATCTGATTTAGAAGGAATACTAGAAGCTTTTAGGCTATTTTTTCATAAACTTAATAATCAAAATGAGAAAACAGAAACACATTCAGTATTGAAAGCTTTTCTCAAAAACAATGTTAAAGTTAGGTTATTAGAGGAGCAGGTACTACTAATAGATAAACAAATAACAATGACAGAACTTAAAGCTGAAGTAAATAAGCTAAAATTAAACAAAGCTCCAGGTATATATAATATCACCCAAGAAATGTTTAAATTACTATCAAATGAGGCTTTGCTGTTGTTATTGAATGTCTTTACATCAGTTAAAAATGGTAAAGACATTCCTCCTTCTTGGAAGTACACATTAATATCACCAATTCTGAAACAAAATAAAGATCCCAGTGAATGTTCATACAGACCCATTTCACTTCTTAATATAGATTATAACATTTTTATGGCAATACATGCTGCTCGAATAAAACAATTACTACCACTTTTGATAGAGGAGGAGCAAACAGGTTTTATAAAAGATAGGAACACTTATGACAACATTAAAAGAATTCTTTCCTTAATTGATTATATAAATGTCACAAAAAACAAAATGAATGTTATTAGCTTAGACATAAATAGCGCATTTGATTCAGTGAACTGGGATTATCTGTGGTTAGTTTTAGAAGAATATGGCTTCTCAAACAACTTCACTTTGTTAATAAAATCATTATATGAAAAATCATTGGCTTATATAAAACTGGAATCTTGTCTGTCTAAATCTGTTAAAATAAATAAGGGCACAAAACAAGGCTGCCCTCTTTCTCTGTTATTGTTTGCGCTAGTCATTGAACCCTTAGCAAATAATATACGCATGGATAAAAATATTGAAGGAATACAACTAGACAACAGCCTAGAGCTTAAAAATTCAACTTTTTTCTGATGATATTTTAACTACCTTAAAAAATAATAATAGCAGTTTAAAAGCATTATGGGACTCAATTCAAAACTTTCAAAACTTTTCAAGTCTTAAATTTAATGAGAACAAAACAAATGTATTGCTTATAAATACTAATAAAAAGATCTAAATAAAAAATACCATAAATATATCTCTACCAATAATATAATTAAATACTTGGGAATTATAATAACTAACAACCTAGATACTACAGTTGAAACAAATTATAAAGAGACCTTAAATAATATTAAAAATCTAATACAAAGATGGGATAAATTCTTCTTTTCAATGGAAGAAAGGCTTTATATAATTAAAATGATCATATTTCCAAAAATTCTTTATGTCATACAAGCTTGTTCTTTGCCACCAGCTAAATCGCACCTAAAACAATTAAATTATTTAATGGTAAGATTCCTATGGTATCCAAAAAATCCAAGGATAGCTATGAAGTATCATCTAGATAATTGGGATATAGGTGACATTTACCAGGCATAGAAATATATTTGCATTCATCCATTATTAAAACAATATCATTATGGCTAAATACAAAATATACATCAAAATGGAAGCTAGTTCATGAGAGAATCTGGTTAAAATCAGGATTTGTAGTAGCAAATAAGTATACAGATTTCATACCAAACAATTTTCTATGGCTGATGAAGGAATATATGATGATACATAAGAATAAAAATATAAGTTCCAAATACATTACTTATACATTAAAAATTTTCCAAAATCTTATTAATAGCAATCCTGATATTAAAGCATGGTCATTTCTTTTATATCCAGTAGCGTACACACAAGGTAATATAATAACATTTAATATGGAAGTAGTCAACATGCTTAAAGAAAAGGGATTAATATATTGGCATCAATTGCTAAACTCTGGAAAACCTCTGACAATAGCCCAGATTAAACAGAAATTAAATATGGAAGATAGTTCGTGGTTACATGTACAAGAATTAAGACAGTATATATTAAGCAAACAAGAAACAATGCAACCATCAATAAGACAAAATGTTCCTAACCTTATAGAACATATAATATTACTAACGAATCAGCCCAGTACTGGAAAGGGATACTTATCATCTATTTATAAAACAAACAAAAAAAATAAAAATGCATAATAATGACAAAATATGGAATTATTATAGATCAGTTAATGGACATGTGCCAAATGACAGAGATAAAAAACTAATTCTTCTCTCTCCAAAGCAGACATCACTTTCATTACATTGGAGACTTTTTACATGGCAATTCATACACAGATCTTATGTAACCCCTCATAAAATGGAACTTATGTTTAAGAAAAATATTGGCTGCTGGAGATGTGATTTATCAATAAAAGCAGACTGGCAACATATGTTCTACAAATGCCATTTGATTAAACCATTTTGGGATAAAATAAATTATTTTCTGCAAATGGTATTCAATGATAAATTCCAGATTTCCAAATCTATTATTTTGTTTAATGCACCTGTACCCGACTGTGTGCCAAGAACAAAATATGTAATCTTATGGACTCTCCTAGCTATTGCAAGGAAGAACATTACATCAAACTGGAAATCCAAAGCTTCTCCAACTTTTAAGCAATTCATGAATATGGTGTCAGCAGTATCGCAATTGGAAATGAACACTATTAAAGGAAGAACTGAAAGAACTACATCATTATACGTAGCATGGCAAAAAGTAACTGAAATACTGGAGAATAATGACTGCAGCAGATTATAATCAGGAAACAATTGTATAGAAAGTCAATTATATGTCAACAATAGACACCCTTGTAAATACTTTATTTTGGTTTTAATGTTTGATATCTGTTTAGAGGTTTTAGCCTACCTTTTTAAATAATTTGTAAATACTTCATTGTCATAAATAACCTGCATTCATATTTTCTTGTTTTTGGAAATGAATAAAATATTTAAAAAAAAAGAAAGTTACTAGAAAATCAAAAGTATTATGAGGGATGGACAGTGACATTTGGCAAAACTAGAGAAATATCGGATTATGTGCTTGTGTGACAGAGAAACAGAAGCAGACTTCACAATTGTTTTCATGTAAAATGAATGCATAATGCACAGAGGTTTGAAGACAGGATTAACCAACAATGTGTAAGCACTCTTAAAATTGAAAGTTAGACAAAAATTAAAAAATATAATTGTCCCACTGTGAAAATCCTCTCTCTGTGTAGGTAAGGGGCTCTAATGATCCTGACGCAGTGTCAGCATGTCAAAAAGGAGGTAGAACTTCCTGTTGAGGAATCAATGAAGGCAGAGTATGTTTTGGTAATGCAGGCCAGTTTTAGGCCGAGATCTTCCTTAAATGAAAAGTGAAAATGGAAACTTAAATGACAGAAATACAGCCAAGGTAAGCAAATACTGAGGAAAGGCTTGAGAATGGGTAACCTACTTTGATTTTGTCCGTTTGCACATGAACTTTAAGCTTAAATGCTTAAAAAGCATTTGATTTGAGTAAGCTTGTATTGTCTCATTGAAATATTGGCTTGTGTTGGAATTCCTTTGAGATTAGCTGAAGTGATATTCAGTCTGTATTGGGGTTCAGAAACCAGGGAAACCAAGGTGACCATTTTGTTACAGGACCTAAACTGGGACACTTGAGGGCCACCCAGGGAAGCCAGGTCTACCAACCCATTCTCTTGGCCCCCATGGGAGTGGAGATAGGGATGCCATGTCATCTCACACTGGGGCCAGGAGGTTGGCCTCCCGTTCTTCACCTGGCAGTGTGGGGATGCCACTCTGTGAACAGTACCACCCAGGAGGCAAGAGGCCACATGCCAGGAGGCTCAAAGCTATGCACATTTGTCGTTGCCCGGCAACATGGGGGAAACAGACTGAGGTGTGCCACAAAAAGTGCAGAGATGGAAGACCCAGGGCCATTTCCTCTGTGAGTTTGAAAGCCCTATGTGCAGGCAAAGGGGAAAACCAATGTCATAGAAGTATGAATGAGGGACCGCCTGAGGCTCTGCGACCCAGCAGAGTTCCATGAGGCTGGGAAGATCCCCAGAAATGCACCAAGAACATGCGCGACACTGCATAATTTGGCAGCAGTCAAGAGATATGTAATCCTGGAAAACAGCTCTCTCGCCTGGGTAGAAGTGGAAGCCCAGAGGGGGTCCATCCCGATGGAAGACTGGAAGGGAGAGAGAGGTGGAAAGTGACTGGGACAGGACAGCTTCAGCCTGGGTGAGGGGGTACAGACCATGACCCATCTGGGACAGAAGTCTGGAAGGGGGAGGGAGGGAGATAGTGGAAGGCTGGACGAGCTCCTGCCTGGGTGAGGGGGGGGTCAGGCAGAGCTCCTCACAATAAAAGTCCTTAAGGGAGCACTGGGGATGGACAACAGTGGGGCCTGGAGAGCTCTTGCCTGGGTGAGCAGGGTCAGGCACAACCCCTCTCCCCATGATGGAAGTCCTTAAGGTAGCAACTGACAGACAGTAGCAGGGCCTGGAGAGCTGGTGCCTGGGTGAGTGGAGTCAGTCAGAGCTCCCCATGATCGAATTCCTTGAGAAAGCGCCAGGGTGGATGGTGGCAGAGACTGGAGAGCTTCTGCAGAGGCAAAGGTATTCAACTTCACCCCATAACTGATGGCATCCTTGAAAAATCTCAGAGTTCCCAGAGCTGCTCTGGATCGGAAAGCAGGGGGACTCTGAAGCCTTCATGAGAGTGGATCTGCCCATCAGCTGCTGAGGGAAGTTGCAGAGGGGCGGATGGGATCAGAGGGAAGCTCCCCTGAAAGGGTCCAAGGGCATGAGTGATCAGGCACGATTTGGCAGCCTGCAGGAGACATGGAGGCGGTGGAGTCCTCTGACATGGGGGAACACAGCCAGGGAAGGTCTCTTGGCCAGGTTGAAGGGGATGCCTGTAGGGGTTGGTCCTAACAGATGTCAGTAAGGGAGAGCTGGGGCAGATGGGTGCAGGGCCTGGGGAGCTCCTGCCTGGGTGAGTGGGGTCAAACAGACCCCCCCCATGATAGAAATCTTTGAGTGTGTGACTGACAGTTGGTGGCAGGGCCTGGAAGGCTCCTGCCAGGGTGAAGGCATCCGACCTTACCCCATACCCAATGGCATGCCCGAAAAATCAGAAAGTCCCCAGAGCTAGTCAGGCTGGGAAAGTAGGGGTACTGATTGCCCCAGGAAGTTAGGTCACCATTCAGACTGAGCAGTCTAAACTGGGACATTTTTGTGTCCCCAAGACAATGTTTGGGATTCTGGGACAGCGACTTCCAAATCGTGACTGTCCTGGAAAAACTGGGATAGTTGGTCACCTTGGGGAAAACACACTATGAGTTATCAGGCCCCTTCTATTATACTAGAGGGGACAGTTAGGCCTACCCCTCTCACTGCCTTTTGTTTCTCTTATAGCTAGAGCTTCTAGCTGAAGATATAAGATGTTGAGGTATAAGAGGGCATAAAACAGTGGGTAGCGAGACACACTCCTTTCACTCTATAAAAATGACATTTTGATTTTAATAGTTAAACTCAAGTGAGACTTACAGAAGATTTTAAAATATTAAATACAGTTGCAACCATTTTGGGTTATAAGGTAAACAGAGAAGAAACTAAGTCCCTCTCATGGAGTGATACAGAGGTACACATTCCTCCAAAGAGAGGATGCAGTGAAATACTTAGGTGTCTGATTTTGCATCACATGTGAAGGCTTCTTTCAGAAATCTGTAGAGCAGTATTCTTGCAGGAGATAGATGGATGGATGAATGGATAGAAGCAGGTTCCTCTACAGGTAGCTAAGACAGTACGGCCTCTGAAATATTTTGTGTTTCTACCATTTAATTCATTTCCTGACTACCCTTTTATCAATTTATGGGATTTTGTCTTGTAAATGAAGAGACGTAGAGATGTGATAGATTAAGTGTGCCTTTATTTTGAGTGGGGGGCACACGCTACAGGTTATAGAATGAGGTGGTGCATTTGAAATATCGATGCATGTGACAGGCTCCAGATTATGACTGTATTTGGAAGAGGCTAATATCAGTCATAGGATGTACCCAATGACAGCATAGACTTCTCTGTTATCAGCCAGATCTTAGGATGGCAGAGCCATCTTTGGCCTATATTAGGCCTGCTTTGAAGACATTGTCATGATGGCTCACACACTCTCAAATTTAATCATGGAGAAATATATTATTCTCTTTGGAATGCTAGGAATGTGAGGACAGCTTGAAACAGGAGGATAAATAATTTGCAAAAAGCAAGATCACAAATACTCTTCTGGGAACAGTTCAGGCATGGTGGTGGCAGATGGAAGGACTAAGAGTAGAGGCCAGTGAGGTTGTGGGCTAAGCAGATACTTAGAGCTTCCATAAAGAGATCTCATACAAATAATGATGAAAGTATGTGGAAGGAGTTTGAATCTTCTAATAGGCCAGCTTCTACCATATCCTCCATGACAGACATCAAAATTCTCATGGAACAGGTTCAAAACTGTGAGCAGCAGGAAGGAAGTGATCATGCCATTAAACAGGATGTGGGCCATCAGTAGCCAGTGCTCGGGAGGACATTAAAGGTTATGTTTGACTAGGAGGAGTGTTTTATCGGGGGTGTAATGACCATATAATGCACTAAGGGTAGTCATGGACAATTAATAGAAGGAGCAAGTGATTCTTCCCTAGAACAGTCTCCATGCTAAGAACCAAAAGGAAGCTTGATATGAAATTTTGTTCTCACTGGTCTGCATGAGATCAGTTTATTTTAAGTATGTATTGTGTAGGTAGGGTAGGGTAGGGTAGGTTTAGTAAGGAACAGCTTGAAATTGGTGAATTTAAATGGCAAGTTTTGCTGAATGCAATTGTTTATCCAGGAATTAATTAGGCTTCCTCCATTAATCCCATTTTAATGTTAAGATAGGATATTGTGGCTAATTGTAGTTAATTTGTTTATGCGTTGCTAACTGATTGTTTAAGAATTTGTATTTAAGGTGATTGTTTGAAGTGAATTTTGTTCTGAGGAAGTTCCAATTGTGGGGACAAAAGCGTTTAACCTATTAAACTTTGGATTTTACTTAGCTTGCCTTACAATATTTTTGGTGTCGCTGCTTCACTACTGTAGGTGTTTTTTCACTTGTTCTGTTTATGTTACCATTGGTTCTCAGTTTGTCATGTTGTCTTCCAGTAGTAATGGAGTGGATGGACATTTGGGTGTTAATAACCTGAATAAAGCTGTGGGTGACCTGACCCTATTGTTACAGCAGGTGAGCCAACAGTTTATTCCACTTTCTAATAGATTGGATATGGCTTCTTCACAAAGACATAGTCCTGGGAAACTAATGACACCTTTGGTTTGCCATTAACACAGACTTCGAGGCTCAGGTCAGAATTTTAATTCCACTCAGGTATCTTCAGAGTTCAGTGTTTGGAAAGAAAATCAATTTAATATGGATATTGATTTCCCTAGTCATAATGTTAATAATTATTCTAATCAACATACTATGGGAGATCAGTTACACTTATTTGAGAAGCTTATTTTTTCTTATAAGAACCTTCAGCTAGAGAATTGTTATCTGGCTAAAACCATTGAATTAAATAAGGTGCAGAAGGGGTTAAGAATTTGGCATTATCCCATTGGTATTTCTGATAATCCAGACTTTCTTTGTGAGCTGGATAAAGTTTTTGATATGGCTGGGTGTGAGATCATGCAGCTCATGATTAAGTATAATAATACTACACTGGAAGGTTTATCCCAACAACTGGACTTATTAAATAAATCTATTAGAGAGAATCTTAATTTAGAATTTTATGACACCAGTTATGCAAATACTTTCTCTAATGTGGATAAGCAGTGTTCGCTTATCCAGCAATGGAAAATTAAGAAATTGAAGAGAGATGCCAAGAATTATGCCAGGGTAATGTTTATCCAAAGCTGGCTGGTTTCTTTTGTACCAGCATGTCAGAGTAATATTGTAGATATTATAAGCGATTTAAAAATGTTTGTGCAGAAAGTGAACCTTGCCGTTGTAGTGAATAATAATTTCAGTTCTAAAACTGATAAACTTTATAGACCTAGTATTTTCAATCCAGTCTCTACTCATTTTGTTTCAATGTTCAAAAAAGTTTGTGAATGTGAAATTAGCAGTGTTTTAAGTGAACCTTGTGTTAAAACATATTTCAATCTGATGCAAAGTGAAAAATAATTGTTTTATGAGATTGCCAATGACAAGACTATATGGGTAATGAAGCCGGATAAAGGGGATGGGTTGGTGATTTTTGACTATACAGTCTATCTTAATGCTATGACTACTATTTTAATGGAAGATACATACCAGGCGATTTCTGGAAATTAGACTTTTGTGGCATTTGTTCAAATTGATTTGTTGTTGGAAGATATGTTATTACAGGGGAAATCTTGAAAAGTGATTATGACCATGTTGAATGATAAGCCAGTTATTGCTAGTATGTTTGGTATACCGAACATGCATAAAAATCTCAACCCCCCCCCCCCATCCATGTGGCCTATTGAAGATGCAACTAGATCAAAAACATTTTTTATTGCTAAATTGATAGATGTATGTTTAAAAGATTTTGCTAGTTGCATCCCTCAAATTTGTAGAGATTCATGACAATTTTTGCAATATTTGAATGCCATCCCTTTTGAGAAAGAAGCTATTTTTGTTACTATTGATGTCAAAAATTGGTTTTCAGTTATTCCCCATGACATGGGTTTAGATTGGTTTAAGGAATATTATAGGAAATGTAATAGTCTTTCCAATTATAGGATTAATTCTATTGTAGTTCTTATGGAAACTGGTTTTGACAAATATTTTTTTTGTTTTTTGATGGGCAGTATTTCAAACAAAGGACCCATGTTGAAATGACGGCAGGTTGTGCCTCCATTTTTTGCAAACCTGGTCATGGCAGAATGGGAAGACAAGTATATTTTATATAGTAGTGAGTTTTGTAATTGTTGGTCTTTATAGCTCAGATTCTTGGATGATATATTTACTTTGTGGGTCAGTACTGAATCAAGAATTCAGGAATTTTGGGGATATATCAATTCCACAACAAATTTCTTACAGTTTTCACATAATTTCAGTGAAACTAAAATTGCATTTCTGGATGTTGAAATAAAAAAGGACTAATCTTATAGTAGAATTTGTTCTAACATCTATTGAAAAACTACTTTCTCAAATGTGTATCTTCACTATTTGAGTATACACCCTTATTATCAGAAAAAATCTGTAGTTAAGGGACAAATGGTTAGGTTAGCTCATATGATCACTGATAATGATGTATTTGAGTATGAATGTGATGTATTGGTTAACACGTTCATCGAGAGAGGTTACCCTGTTGAATTTGCTATTGAAATAAGAGATGAGGTGGTGGCCAAGAGGGGGGCAGAGAGGTTTATGTCCCCATTTTGAATGGTAATATAGGTGCAATATGGAACCAGTTTGGTGGGGATATAATAACTAATAATAAGAAAATCAAATTTATTTCAACATTTACTTTAGATAGTGATGCAGTGGTTAGTAGTATCAAGAAAAAGTGGGGATTTTTTTTAATTAGTAGTGAGTTGATTGGCAAAGGGTGAAGTGAGCCTCAGATTGTATTCAGAAAAGATAAAACGTTTAAGAAATATTTGAAGTCTAGGAAAGAACAAGGGAATATGATTGTTAGAAAGTCAGGCACTTTTAAATTTGGGAGTTGTTCTATATGGCCTAATATTTTAGCAGTAAAATAATTTAAAATTAATGGGAAGTTATTTAAAATGCAAGGCTATTTTGCTTGTTATACAAAAGGGGGGTCTATTTAGCACAATGTCAATCATGTTCTGCTTTTCATGCAGGCAAGACTACCCAGAAATTGAGTGAGCATGTTTATGAGCACCTTTCAGATATTAAAAATAAGAGAGATACAAATGCTTTATTTTAACATGTCTGTGATTGTGGTGGTCATGTTTTTATATTTTTAATTTTAGAACAGGTGAAACAAGATCTTCAGGGTATAGCTACTAAGGAACATCTTCAACTTAGTGAATTTAAATGGCAAGTTTTGCTGAATGCAATTGTTTATCCAGGAATTAATGAGGCTTGTTCCATTAATGCCATTTTAAAGTTAAGATATTATACTGTGGCTAATTGTAGTTAATTGATTTATGATTTGCTAATAGATTGAAGAGTTTGTATTTAAGGTGATTGTTTGAAGTGAATTTTGTTCTGCGGAAGTTCCAGTTGTGGGAATGAAAGTGGTTAACCTATTAAACCTTGGATGTTACTTGGCTTGCCTTATAATATTTTTGGTGTCGCTGCTTCATTACCATAGGTATTTTTTCACTTGTGAAATTTAGTTCTCACAGATCTGTACGAGATCAGTTTATTTTATGTAGGTATTGTGTATGTTGTTGCTGATTTGTTGTTGACATTTTTTGTATATTGTCTGTTAGAGTTTGCAGCATGATGACAAAGTAAATGTCATTGACCAGTTAATTTGTAAGGTATAGCAGAAGTAGAGTGTATAGAAGGACTGCTGTGTAATTTTAAGCATGTATTACATTTAACATAAGGTCATCTTGTTGTTATTGTTGATATTAATAACGTTTATGAATGTTTAAAAATATTTGTACAACACTTATTACTTTGTTTTATTCTAAAGTGCTACACTGTACCTTAATTATGTGGATTCCACCTTTCAGCTAATTAGCTGTCCTCTTTACCGTATAAGGGCCTGCCGTTAGGTTATTTAGCCTTTGTATAATACAAGCATGTGCAATGCCTTCAAATGCTTTGCCCACACCTAGGCATGCTGCTTGGACAAAATTCCTACCATTAACTGTCTCCATGACCTTTTTGAAGAAAACTATAATAAAAGTAGACATGACCTACATTTGACAAAACCGTACTGCTGAGGGTCAGTTTGTATGAGGGTTTTGATAGTGTAGTTTTGATAAATTTATGACACATTTCATGAATCTGTAAATTAGACTGATGGGCCTGTAGTTTCCAATATCTATGGAAAAAGCATCATAGTAGCGGTTATCCATGTATTGAGGACATGCTCCACAGTTAAGCGTAACCTTAAAAAGTATAAGAGGCATTCTCTGTGGGGCCAAGCTTAGTGCTGTTTATCAGACACAAGATCATGTCCTCAGTTCTGATTTGACAGTTCTGAAATATCTAATTTTCGCTCTTTTATTAGCTCAGTTGCACAGCAATGAAAGAGTGGGTTATTGGACCTCATGATGGTCAAATGGGCAATTGCAGATGCCGCTTTGTGTTTCTGCCACTGCCAAATGAGTGACATTAGAAAGGGTACCAGTGCTGAAAGATACAGCACTAACGATGCCTCTCAACTGTCCAGATTTTCCCAGATTTTTGCCTCATATATTTGGTTTGCTCCTCCTAAAATTTGCGGTTTTCTGGCAAACCACTAAGGATTGAAGTCATGAAATAATGACATACATTTGAGTTTCAGACTTCATAACCATTCAGAAAATGCATGCTGACACAAAACAGTTTATTATAGCTGCTTTCTAAATTCATAATAGTGCTCAAAATGTGAGTTAAATTAATAAAAGACTAAACAAAACAAAGAAACTAGCCTAGCGTCTATATTCCTTCCAAAATAGCAAAAATTTTAAGTTTTTATATAGTTGTTTATACTTTTGTGCTAGTAGTGTTATGGGATATTTAAAATATGTCCCTATTTTTGAGCCTTTTTTCCCCTACCATTATTAGAGGCTTTGTTCAGATTTCTTTTTCTACGAAGTTGAGAGGTATGGTAGTGACTTATTTGTTTATTCACTACCTGCAATGCACGTCTTATTTCATGTACCTTTACAGAGACAGGAAAGATGATCCAGCCATTCTTTAGAATCAGACATTCACAATCAGCACTGGGATTTTTCTACTGGCAAAGGCATATATTGTAGCAATCTGCATGACAGAAAGGGAAAAGACAAGAAGTGCTGTTTGTTTTTGGGTAGACTTCCTGTTGTAGTGGAAACAATGAAGAACACCACCTTTTATTCAACACCTACTTGTCACCTCCCTGGATATGAACACTTAGGATGTTTGGACAAATACTGGATGCATACTACCAAGGTGAACTGTCCATCTCTGCCTGTCCTTGCAGAGGTAATACATTCCCATTGTTCACATTATTATATACAGCCATTTCAGTCAATGAAGCCCAGTTCAGCATTATTGTAATTACATTTGACAATTGTTGCCAAAATCTGAATTAAAATGTGTTCTTTGCAGAAGCACCAGCATTCAGTTCTGTCCTCACTGTATAGCAGTGTATGAAGGAAATTTTGTATTTTATATCCCTGGCTGTCTAGTAACTAAAGTGGTAAGGTATGAACAGCTGATACATTTGAAATAAGGTATGTAACAAATGTTGTTATAAGCACAGCTGTTAAAAAACAAGTGAGCTACATTACTAGTTTACTATTCTACTCTTTAGCTTTGATAACCTGACATTTTTTGTTTTCATTGACAGTGCCTTACAACATTCGTCATCAGAAATATTTAGTCAAGATGAATCTGAATTGTGCAGTCTTTTTCTGTGCAGTACTGAATACGAATATTCTGTGAAATGTTCAGTGTGTAATATGCAGCAAGAAGGGACAATAGTTTGTCAGTCATTCCCAGAGGTTATATAAACTTGGTCTCCAAGTTCAGAGCTGCAGATTGATCTGAGTGAACAATACTCAGTGACATGCATGAAAGCATCTCAGTTTGTAAATATGGCATACTGGGTACGCAGAGGTGGCATAATTTAATTACATTGTTGCATTTTACTTATGAAAGGAATTCACATTTTATATATGCTTAATGCACATTGTATTTATATGCATATAACATACAATCTGATGTTGTTAATTTTCATTGATTCGTGATCGATGGGTCTTGGTTCCGTCCTCAGAATCAACTCGGCCATTATAACAAGCTCGTGCCAGCCAAAAACTCTCAAGCTAAGCTTACCCATAGTGCCTCTCTCCTCATCTCCTCAGATCTTGTTTTCTGCATAGAGTTTCAAGATGCATCAGGCTAGCTCTCCAGCTAAGTGGTTTTCTTTTGCTATAATATTTCGATATTTCTTTAGCTCTTCGACTCCTAATCCTTCTATTGTCAGTCACCAATATTTTGATATAGTTACTCTGTGTGTGTGTGCTTTTTCTCTGTCTCCTTACCAAATTTTGGTATTTCTTCAGACCATTGGTGGTACAGGCCCCTCTCTTACCTCTGTGGTAGTTTCTAATGCCATTGTTGGTATTCCCTCCTTCCCTTTTAACCTATTGGCTATTCTTTATCTAACATCATTGGTAGTTTAAGAAAAAAAAAACTGTCTTCTCTTTCCTTGTCTGTGTGTGTGGTTTTTTGGTCTATACAGCTAATTGTGACAGTATCTCCTTTCCAATTGCTGTTTATTATATAGCCATATAGCCTAGATTTTTGATTACTGGACTTTGTGAACATGGCAGAAAAAAGGGGACAACAGGTTTTAAACAGTGTGATAAATATGGCAGGAAAATGCCTAATTCCGATGGGCATTTGTCCTGTCTATATTGTATTGGAGTTCCACACTAGAAAGTTCAGCCACCATGCAAGCTATATAAGGGCTTTACTGCCCACACTTTAGCTGAAAGAAAGAATAAACTAATATTAAAGGGTCTTTTGAAAACCCCTTTCTTGGAGGCTTTATCTGAGGTGGAGGTCTCAACCCCTCCTAAAAAGGAACTGAAGTAGAGGAGTCAGCCAGTATCATCTTCTCCTCATTCTCTTGAATCAAAGTCTACTAAAGCCCAGGTTCATATGAAACCAAAATCAAAACAGCCAAAATTGACTTCTGCACCCACCTCGGCAGTGGAGCCTAAAACTCCATCCACTGCGCCATCCTTGTCTATGGAACCGATTATGACTTCTACACCTATGGTACTAGCTATTTCTACAGTACCACAGACCCTCTCAGCACAAAAAATAATCTCTTCCCCAATACAGGTCACTACCCCTCCTCCAAAACAACTTTCTGGTCCTTCAGCCATGGTACCGAAAGTCAAGTTTTTGGTTTAGACCCGATATTACCCATCTGCCAATCCTTTTCTTGGACAGCAATTGAGCCCATTTCTTTAGTGGCCTGTTTCTCCATCGGGGATGTCAACCCACTCCACCAGAAGCCTTTTGAAGCTCGATGTAGTGAGACTTGTGGATCAGCTCCTGGCGGCCAGAGGAATTCCAACTCCTTCTAAATCCTTCCTCCCACCCGGAGCCAAGGAATTTTCTCGACAGACTCCAGCATATATTCCTCTTTCAACTTCCCCACAGGTATTGGAGCCCTTGATCCTGATGCTTATCACAGTTCCAGCTTCTTTAGTTCCATTGGTAGATCTTACCATGGTTCCGGAGCCTACCCTATCATCCATGACTCAATCAGAGCCTATTCATCCTCAAGACCATGACTGGTCTGTCAGCACTGTGACTCCTAGTATGCCACCCTTTTTCTCTTTGGCTCTGTGTATGGTTCCAGTTGCTTTGATGGCCCTGAGTCCTCTCGCAGCTTCTTCCCCTGGTGGCGGCTTCATCAGAGCGGGGTGTGACCCTGGTTCTGAGGTTGTCTTTCTCTGTTCCAGGCTTCCATCCCTCTTCGAGTGGGCCTGCTTTCCAGGTGATGGAGAGGACACCTCAGCAGGCTCACAGCTGGTTCTTTTGGTGCCAGAATGCCACATATACATGTCTTCAGGTCCACAGCTGACACAGTCTACTACCCTGGAACATTGGGCATGGGAACCTCAAGATACCCTACCACAAAGCACCCTCTCTTCAGAATCTTCTTCAGATGCCCCTACTGAAGAGCCACCCTGTAAGAGATCATGCAAGGGGAACCACATAGATTTCCCTGAGGAATCCCTTACTAAAGATACAGATTACAATGAGGGGGAAGGGTCCCCATGGTCGCCCCCTAAGGATGTCTCCTTTGGAGACATACTAGAAATTTTAAATCAGCGGGGTGACTGGAAGCCCACCAACCCTTCCTCTGAGGAATCTGTATTCTTGCAGGCTGTCCATGCTCAACCCTCTACTTCCTGGGTAACCCTGCATGCAAATGAACTAGTTCAACTCAGCATGCAGCGCACCTAGAAGAATCCTGGCACCATTGAGCCAATCCTCCAGAGACCAGATAAAACACTCTCCCCTCCAAAAAAACACCCTCATTGGTCCAAAAGGCATGGCAGTAGACACTATGGTGGTGGTGGTGCCCACTAGGAAATAACTTGCTGAGGAGAGTCCTGCTGTTCATCCTCCAAACAGGGAGTTTCAGACAATGGATAGACTAGGGAAGCAGGTGTATGCCTCATCAACCTTTGCCATATGGTCCTTGCATTACTTGGCACACTTTACTCATCTCCAGAGAGACCAGATTATGGCACTCTCAGGAACCTTAGCAGGAGCAGTGTCTGATGAGGTATATGACAAAGTTGCTTTACAGCTTGCCACCCTGGAATCCATATCTAATTCATCCATGCTGTTGATTTCTCATACTACTGAAGTGGCGGCCAGAGCAGTGGGTGCAGGCGTTGTCATGAGTTGTCATGCCTGGATGTACTTATGTGACTTTGCAGACAATTTTAAGTCTTCTGTCGCTAATGCTCCTGTTGATGCTTCCTTTCTTTTTGGCCCAAAGATTAAAGAGACATTAGTCAGATGTGAAAAGGATGGTAAGACCCTGTCTGCTGTGGGCATACATTTTTCCACCCCCAAGCAGTCCTACTCTGGGAATCAAAGGGATGGAAAGATGTGTTTCAGAAAATCCCAGGGTCCTTTCCATGACACATGTGATGAGTTTTCTCCCCGGGGCAGAGGGAAAAACTCATCAGGAAGACGCCCTCCCTGAGTCAGAGGGGGTCCACGCAATCAGGGGTCCAAAGATTCTTTCTCTGGGCAGCCCTACCAGTGTTCTTGAAGACTGGCTCGATTGCTTGCCTCTGGAGGCAGTCGGGAGATGTTTTTCTCTGCACCACCTAGTCTGGCATTCCATTCTTGGGTGCAGATGCTAATTACTAAATGTTATCACTTCCTTTTCAGTCTTTACCTGAGGCCGCAAAGGCAAATAACCGATGTTCCACCCAGTCAACGGGATGCAGCAGCACATGAAATTCAAAAGCTGCTCCTAAAAAGAATCATTCAAACAGTCCCCCCAGACCAGATAGAATCTGGATTTTACTCAAGGTTCTTTTTAGTGCCAAAAAAGACAGGAGACTGGAGGCTGATTTTGTACCTCAGCATCCTGAACAAGTTTGTCAGACAGACAAAATTCTGGATGGTCACACTTTAGTCTATCCTTTCGTTTCTGGAAAAACATGACTGGATGTGCTTGATAGATCTTCAGGATGTGTATTATCACATAAAAATGGACAAATGCTTCCAGGTTCTATGCTTCTGGCTGGGAGCCAATCACTACCAATTTTGAGCGCTGCCCTTTTGTCTCTCCACAGCCCCCAGGGTGTTCACCAAATATATGGCAGTGGTAACAGCTCATTTGAGACTGCAAGGATTCTGGGTGTTTCTGTATTTAGACGATTGGCTCCTTACAACCCCTACCAAGCGTCTGCTGCTTCCAGCTGTATATTACAGCCTACAGCTAGCAAGATCCTAAGGGATCCCAATAAACAAAGAAAATTCCAAGCTGGTGCCTACTCAAAATCTAGAATTCATAGCAGCAACATTCGACAGTCAGTCTTGCCTGGTCGCCCTCCCGCTTCACAGGCTCCAAAGACTAAGATCTCAGTTCCAGGTGATACTCTGTCAGGACAAGGTCCCAGCTCATGCAGTCCTTCAACTACTAGGATCAATGGCAGCAGTGATTACTATAGTCCCTCTAGCAAGACTACCCATGTGACTCCTACAATGGCTCCTAGCACCACAGTGGTCCCCTTTAATGCATCCTAAGTATTTTCTGATCCGCATAACAAACCGCTGCAAACAAGGCTTAAATTGGTGAATGAAGCCAGAAAAGGAACTATGGACCCACCCCTTCTCACCCTCTCAGCCCAAAGCCATAGTGAACATGGATGCATCCCTGATGGGGTGGGAGGCATTATCAGGGAAAGACAGTCCAAGAGACTTGGTCCCCTGTGGAGGTCAACTTGCATATCAATGTCCTAGAACTGAGGGTAGTGCTTCTGGTGTTGCAAGCATTCCAATCTGTCCTCCTGTCAGGGACAATTGCTATCCAGTCGGACAACATGTCAGTCGTCTGGTATATCAACAAACAAGGGGGAACCAAATCCTACCCGTTGTATTGAGAAGCCATGAGAGTTTCGCAATAGGCGATATCTTCCAACCTCTTTCTGATAGCAAGACACATTCCCAGGGATTCCAATGTGATTGTGGAGAAGCTGAACAGATAAATTCTTCTGCCTTACAAATGGTCCCTCAATCCTGTCATAGCGGTGAAGATCTTCAGTCGCTGGGGTCAGCCTTGCTGCACTCTATTCACATCCCCCACCAACCACAAATGCAGCAGCTATTTTGCCCTAATCCCCCCCTCAGAGGAATCCCCCAAGGGATGCACTAGTACATGATTGGCCCACGGGACTACAGAGAAATCCCTCAAGGGATGCTCTAGTACATGATTGGCCCATGGGACTACTTTATGCCTTTCCTCCTGTTCCTCTGATCCCGCAAGTTCTAAAGAAAGCTCTTCGGTTGAGAAGAAAAGCTATCTTCATTGCACCTTATTGGCCCCAACAAGTTTGGTTTCCCCTTCCTTTGACCTCACCTGGTTCACCGTCCATGGACTCTGCATCCAACTCCGGGATCACCACCACACCCACAAGGGTAGATCCATCCAAACCTATCAAGCCTCAAGCTGACAGCTTGGTTCCTCCACTTCCAGTAATTTCCAGGCAAAATAATCTATCTCCCCCTGTACAAAATATTCTTCTGGTTCCCATAAACCATCCACCAGGAAAATTTATCTTAGCAAATGAAAAAGATTCACTTTTTGGACTCGGGAGAATGGACTAGACCCCTTTTCAGCTTCGAGTAGCTCACTTTTGGAATATTTATCAAATCTCCTCCATTCAGCAGCTGCAGCTTCCACTATTCATGTCCACTTGGCAGCTATCTCAAACTTTCACAATGGTTTCCAGGATTTCTCTTTAATATATCACCTTCTCTGTAAAACCTTTTTGAAGGGAGTCACACATATTAGACCACCCTTCAAAGAGCCAATTGAACCTTGGAAGTTGATGCTAGTCCTACAAACTTTGACTCATTCTCCCTTTGAGCCTGCTGCCATTTGTGATATGAAGTTTTTGTCTTGGAAAACTTTATTCTTGGTAGCAATTACCTCAGCAAGATGAATATCAGAATTATAGGCCTTGTGCGTAAAATACCCGTACATAGTTTTCCACAAAGAGAGAGTGTCACTTTGGACGAACCCATCCTTTTACCCAAAGTTATTTCAGATTTGAGTATCAATCAATCTACTGACCTGCCATATTTCTTCCCAAACTTCTCTAATAAAGGAGAATATTGTTTACATCTGGTGGATGTACATAGAGAATTACGTTTCTACTTGGGATAGGACTAAATCAGTATGAAAATCTGACCAATTATTCTTGTCCTTCTCAGGACCAAAACTGGGAAAACCGGTTACTAAAGTAACTTTAGCAAAATGGCTGAGAGACTGTATTTCCTTTGCCTACCAACAAAACCAAATGTGTCTAACAACTAAAATCAAGGCTCATTCCACCAGATCAGTTGCTACTTCAGTCGGTTTTCATTCCAGAGCTTCCGTGGATGACATTTGTGCAGCAGCCACATGGGCTGCTCCTCATACCTTTATCACTCATTACAAATTGGACTTGGTCTCTAGGGGGAGGCCATCCTTTGGCCCAATGGTGCTCAGGAGTATTCTTCCATAGGGCCTCCCAGGGAATAAAGTAGCTATGGACTCTGTCCCATCTGTCATGAATGAATGAAGATTAACATCAGATAAAGAAGTTATGTTCTTACCATAACGTTCTATCTGTGCTGTTGATCTTCATTCATTCATGACATCCCACTCTCCTACTCCCCTCCAAAAGACTCCTGGAGGTTCGAATTTGGTCCTAGCTTCATGATAGGCCATTTGCTCAAACAAAGATTCTGCTTTTCTTTCTTACAGACAAACTCGATCTGAGGAGATGAGGAGAGGGCCACTATGGTTAAGCTTAGCTCAAGAGTTTTTGGCTGGAGCAAGCTTGTTATAACCACTGAGTCGATTCTGAGGACGGAACTGAGACCCATCCATCATGAATGAATGAAGATCAACAACACAGATGGAACGTTATGGTAAGAACATAACTTCTTTTTTCACTTCCATTTTTTAAACATGGTTCCAAGATCGATAACTGTTTGTATTTAAAGTGCTGGGATTTCAACAGTATTTAGCTGTGTATTTTTATTGTTATTGGTAGAACACTTTCTAATTTTATAGGTTGTGCCTCTCTTTGAGGGCAGATTTATGATGTATGCTCCCATTGCAGTGTGTGAATTTGTGCATAAACAGGTTTTAAGTGCTGTGGTTATGGACCCTCTACTTTTGCCATGATTTTGAAAGCTAAGCAGTGAGATGTATGTTCGTGATGACACTGTTTATAATGTTATGACTCCTTGTGTGCTGTTTTAGTATTTGTTCTAGGGGAATACTAATATATTAGGTCCAGGAATCTTTGGTATACCCAACTTTTGAAGTATATGTGCACGATTTTATTGAACAACAATTAAAATTAACCATTTCTGCTATGTGCATTTTCAGTAAGCATATCTGAGGATCTGTCATGGTCATCTGGGGACATTACAGGTGTCTTGTAGCAGGATACGTGTTTATGATTTGTTGCATTTATGTTAAGTTGGAGTTTAATAAGTACAGACTGTGGGTCTCTGTGAATCTGCATAATAGTGACATAGTTTCAGGAAACACATCATTTGTCAGTGCAGTACAGACATTTATTTCCATAGTTGCATTTCTGAATGCTGGTACAGAAATGAATGCAGATACTGATTGTGCCGTGAGGAATGATGCCTTCTTGCACTTTGTGTGTGACATAAGCACTAGCCACCTGCTTCATACAAATATAGTCTTAAAAGGAGAAAGAGCTATTTTTTTGCTTTTTCCCCTAAATTTATCCTCCCCTTAATGACTTAATAGCCAACACCACCTCATTGTTAGCAGCATTGATCCCAGTACACAAAAATACAATGACAAATTTAGGAATTAAACTCTAACAAGCTAAATAGCAAAAGGAAAGAAAAACTTTTCACCCTGAACTATGAAGTGATGCCCCCGTGCTCTAAAAGTGAATTTAAGAGGTTAAACAAATAACTTGGGAACAGAATCAAATCTACCAAAGATAAGTATGAACTTGAAATCACTATCTCTATTAAGGACAATCATAACATCCTGTTAACCATGTTAAAAATCGTGCGCATGAATACCAAACTTTGCAACAAAGTGATCCATAATGATAGCTCTCTCTGTCCCTGAAGAAATAGCCAGCTTATATTAGCAGATAAATTTAACTCAGTCTTCTCCCCCATCTGCCTCCACATTACCCCCTCACCATCTAATCCATACGTACTTCAAAGATCACACAGGAGAAAGTTCTAAAGACAACTTAAACATAAACAATAGCTTTATGGGTCCTAATAATGTGTGAGGAACTTTATGGGTTCTAATAATATGCCAGGCTGCTTTATGGACCCTAACACTGTGTCAGTCTGCTTTATGGGCCTAATAATATGTCAGGCTGCTTTATGGACCCTAATACTGTGTCAGTCTGCTTTATGGGCCTAATAATATGTCAGGCTGCTTTCTTTTCAGTATGAAACATTATCTCAGTGTAATGCCCCCAAATCCATTCAAACTCAGTTTTTCAATTAGTTTCATGCAAGAGACATGGAACAGTTGTTGTTGCCCCTTTCCACAACGGTAGCCCACTACTAATCCTAGAAACTGTAGACCCATAAACCTTAACAGCATTATATGTAAGGTAGTGGACTGCTTCATTATGGAAATCATTAACCAAAATATTGGTAGCTTACAACCTTGAGGTCAAAAACATCTGGGCTTGTGAAAGGAAGATCATGCCTGCTTAACCTAATAAATCAGTACACATTGCTTACCTCAAATCGATTGAGGCCTTTGATGACATTTTGAAATCAGCCATTAAAATGAATCAAACTAAATGTAAACCCTTATATAAAACATTGGATAATATACTAGCTCACCCACAGAAATCAGTCAATAAGGACTGGGATAGAGTGGCCTCTAAAAGGATCAGTTCTAGTGGGGTCACTCAAAGGCTGTTAATAGGGATATTTTTATCTGCCATTTAATTCTCTGATGTCAATGGTCCTTGTCTGACCAAGTTTGCAGATGATCAGAAACTCATAGTTATTAGCAGCTCTCTAGAGGACTCCCACATCCTCCAAGTGGTTTTAGTATGTATACGCCTGTAATGCCAGCACCATGGTCTAAAGATTAGTGTTAAATATGTAATGTCATGTCATTTGGAAAACATGATCACCCGTGTACCAATAACATAATCAATAATCCCTTTAAAAATCACATAATTATTAGGCACTTTTGTAGATAATGAATTCTCCTTTGATCACACATAGCTACTGGAGTTAGATGATGTACCTTTGGTAAAATGATTTTCTAAGTCTAAAAATATTTGCATCCCTCTGTTTTCTTCCCTATTTTGCCCAAAATAGAATATTCTGCTTCCTTTATCTTTTATCGGACGAAGCAATCCAGTCTGAAGACAAAAATCAGTGTTTCCTCACTAAGAAAATCAAGGACTTGGGTTCATGAGCTAAGAAGAAAACCTTTAAGCACACTATCTATTCTCCATCTCATACATACTCATATAGGGTGACCTCAGATCTATGTCACATAACAGACTTCGTCATAACATTGACAGTCATAACAGCAACATCGGAACAGCAAACTGTTATAAAGAGCAGTCAGTGCATTGAATCTTGCAACACTGATGTTAACGCAAGGATAGTATGGATAAAGATGTACATCCGGAAATGGAAAGCAGCAAGGGCAAAGGGTACCGAAGTATCTTTTGTTCCTGTAAAATAGATGCCATGCAGGACTAAACAGATAAATATATAATCTAGGAAAATGAACACAGATTGAAACTACTGGGCATGTAAAAAAAATCTAAGGAGAAATGCAAAGGGCAGTCCATAACGTGCACAATGGTGCAGGGTAGGAGTTAGTGATGTCAGCTATGCATCATCATGTAAGTGACCTGACTGAGATGGAAAAATACGCAGCTTTGCACAGCCATGTATAGGGATACACCATGCCTGGTAGTGAGTGATGTCATTACAGAACTGAGACACCACACAACTATGTGTAGGGATACACCATGCCTGGTAGTGAGTGATGTCATTACAGAACTGAGACACCACACAACTATGTGTAGGGATACACCATGCCTGGTAGTGAGTGATGTCATTACAGAACTGAGACACCACACAACTATGTGTAGGGATACACCATGCCTGGTAGTGAGTGATGTCATTACAGAACTGAGACACCACACAACTATGTGTAGGGATACACCATGTCTGGTAGTGGGTGATGTCATTACAGAACTGAGACACCACACAACTATGTGTAGGGATACACCATGTCTGGTAGTGAGTGATGTCATTACAGAACTGAGACACCACACAACTATGTGTAGGGATACACCATGTCTGGTAGTGGGTGATGTCATTACAGAACTGAGACACCACACAACTATGTGTAGGGATACACCATGTCTGGTAGTGAGTGATGTCATTACAGAACTGAGACACCACACAACTATGTGTAGGGATACACCATGTCTGGTAGTGGGTGATGTCATTACAGAACTGAGACACCACACAACTATGTGTAGGGATACACCATGCCTGGTAGTGAGTGATGTCATTACAGAACTGAGACACCACACAACTATGTGTAGGGATACACCATGTCTGGTAGTGGGTGATGTCATTACAGAACTGAGACACCACACAACTATGTGTAGGGATACACCATGCCTGGTAGTGAGTGATGTCATTACAGAACTGAGACACCACACAACTATGTGTAGGGATACACCATGTCTGGTAGTGGGTGATGTCATTACAGAACTGAGACACCACACAACTATGTGTAGGGATACACCATGCCTGGTAGTGGGTGATGTCATTACAGAACTGAGACACCACACAACTATGTGTAGGGATACACCATGTCTGGTAGTGGGTGATGTCATTACAGAACTGAGACACCACACAACTATGTGTAGGGATACACCATGTCTGGTAGTGGGTGATGTCATTACAGAACTGAGACACCACACAACTATGTGTAGGGATACACCATGCCTGGTAGTGAGTGATGTCATTACAGAACTGAGACACCACACAACTATGTGTAGGGGTACACCATGTCTGGTAGTGGGTGATGTCATTACAGAACTGAGACACCACACAACTATGTGTAGGGATACACCATGTCTGGTAGTGAGTGATGTCATTACAGAACTGAGACACCACACAACTGTGTGTAGGGATACACCATGCCTGGTAGTGAGTGATGTCATTACAGAACTGAGACACCACACAACTATGTGTAGGGATACACCATGTCTGGTAGTGGGTGATGTCATTACAGAACTGAGACACCACACAACTATGTGTAGGGATACACCATGTCTGGTAGTGGGTGATGTCATTACAGAACTGAGACACCACACAACTATGTGTAGGGATACACCATGTCTGGTAGTGGGTGATGTCATTACAGAACTGAGACACCACACAACTATGTGTAGGGATACACCATGTCTGGTAGTGGGTGATGTCATTACAGAACTGAGACACCACACAACTATGTGTAGGGATACACCATGCCTGGTAGTGAGTGATGTCATTACAGAACTGAGACACCACACAACTATGTGTAGGGATACACCATGTCTGGTAGTGGGTGATGTCATTACAGAACTGAGACACCACACAACTATGTGTAGGGATACACCATGTCTGGTAGTGGGTGATGTCATCACAGAGCTGAAACATCACACAACCATGTGTATGGATACACCATGCTGCTGTGAATGATACCATCACTAACCTTCCATAGGAAGTAGTATGTCCCTACCAAACAGGAACGCAATGATGCGACAAGTAAATCGCATCCTTTGTAAGCAGTTCATCACAAGTGTAGAACAAGATCCATCTGCAGATGATATAAATATGTTTAATTTCCTGTTAAAAACAATATAGTTGTAACAAAAAAAAAAATGAGTCAGTGAGTCACACAGCTGTAGTACTTCTGGCCACCCAGCAAAAACCACCATGATATGAGTCAGGCTATGGTTTGTCTGATGGACCAATTGTTCCTCACAAAGGGAAAGATGTGTAGGTAGCTCTACAGTGTATATGGTTTTATAACTTCCTATGGTACAACAGCTATACCTTTGGTGTGTTGGCTGATGTTAAGGAAAAATGTGAAATTATAAATGAATGTGGCAGTGTGTTTCTGAAATGCTAATGGAAGAAGATTGTACAGCTAATGTCACATATGTTCTGTGTGATTTTGAAATTACCGTCATAAGAGTGTAAGAGTAATGTAAAAGGTGTTGTATCACAAGGTTGATTATCACACACTGATGAAGGCTTGTTAGGCGAAATCGGTCTGCTTGCCTTGTGCATTGTGCTATATGCTGTGTTAATAAAGGAGTGATTTGAATGCTGAATGCTGGTGCTGGCTTTTGGGTGCTTTGAAATTACCACCATAAGAATGTAAGAGTAATGTGAAATGTGTTGTATCACAAGGTTGCCTGTTTCACTTTACACAAAATATTTAGTAAAAGTGGAAAATGTTAGGCTTGGCATTTCAGCAAAGGATGTAAAGTTTCAGCTGCAAGTGAAAAAGTTGATAGCCTTGTCTTTCTTGAACGAAGACAGAATTTGGAGAAGTAGCTAAAGAGTTCCTTCTGTATGTCTCAGACTATTTATTGGGTAATCCTCACAAATTTAAAACCACAACAGCTGTGACACTTTCTCCTTCTGGAATATAGCAGCACTGAGTACATTATTTTGGCCGCAGACATACAACTCCGAGTAGGTGTGGCATTATCGATACTTACTAGGAAAGTCTCAGACTATTTATTAGGTAATCCTCACAAATTTAAAACCACAACAGCTGTGACACTTCCTGCACTTTTCCATTCTCCTTCTGGAATATAGCAGCACTGAATACCTTATTTTGGCCGCAGACATACAACTCAGAGGAGGTGTGGCATTATCAATACTCACTAGGAAGGTGAGTATCCAACTTAAAAATCGATGGTGACAGTCTTATTTAGGGAGTAAAATAGAATAGATAAATGACACTTATTCCTCTGTTCTGGATGTCCACCATCACAAAAAATGGAAGTTGCAGCAGCAGTCTGAACACTTGACTAATGTGCACGAGAGAAGTTCAGGGTATTCTTAAAGCCATTGCTATCCTACTGAAAATGTGAGTTAATACATATCTCCTGATATTCTGTGTATTGCAAATCATACTATACAGGTTCCATTTATTTTTGATGGATATGTTTTTATTTATTTTACATTTGTTGACCGGGATAGTCCGACTGGATACATGTCTATTTTCAGCAGAGGCCCGGGGAGAAAAGCTCCAAGGTCAGCAAATTAGATTAAAAAATACAGTATATAAAGTATTTTACATATCTAAGCAAGCAGTTAAGTTTAAGATACAATATTTACAGAGTTTTCATACCTAGGCAATTTATAGAAGTTCCAAGGTTAAAGAAAATCAGAGAGTAGGTCATCATTAAGTAATTCAAGTCAGCTAAAAATACGGTTATTAACTCATACAGTTATTTACAGATAAAATATTTACAGTGGTTACATACCAAAACACATTGGATTTAAACAAGGTAAAGGTCAGGATAGTGCCACAGGTAAGCTAAAATAACTATTTTAGTCTAATTGTCAAGGAGAGTTAGTCGGGTTTGTTACATTGACATAGCCAGTTTAGTGTCAGATGTTGTTTAAGTCTAGTCTTGAATTGACTCAGGGAGTTGAGCAAAGTGATTTCGGTTGGGAGAGAGTTCCAGGATCTGCCTACAGAGTTTGCGAAGAGAGAGTCCCCGGTGGAGTTATTAGTTTTGATAGTCTGGACTCGTATTTTATTAGAGGAATGAAGAACACGGGGATTGTGATAGGGGGTGATAATATTTTTAAGAGCAGGAGTATTATCTGGATTATAAAGGATCTTACAGGCAGTAATCATGAGGTTATACTGGATCACGCTGGGTAATTCTATCCACCCAAGCTGGTTTAGGTTAATACAATGATGAATCCTATAAGGCAGGCCAGTGACAAATCTGGCAATATGGTTATACCAGATAGAGAGTTTGTTAAGGACAGATTTGTTTAGATTGGAGACTATCAGGGATGCATACAGAAGAGTTGAAAGTAGGTGAGAGTGAGCTATGGCAAATGTAGCAGGAGGGGTTAAGAAGGCTTTTATCCCGTAAAGTGAGCCTAGTTTTTTATTGATGGTCTTTATGGTTTGATTAACATATAGGTCGAATTTAAGATTATTATCGATTAAAACACCTAACAGTTTTTTAGAGGAGTCTGGGGAGATTATTGTGCCATTATTAGATTTAATGGTAAAAGTGAATGCAATAGACCTGTGTGTTACTGAGAAAAGCAACAGTTTGTTTTGTTTTGGGATTCAGGATCAGACAACGACCAGAAAGCCAGTTTTCAATTGTGTTAAAGGTGGTTTGTGTAGCTGATCACAGGTCGTTTGGAGATGTGGCCAAGTATGTCAGGGTGGAGTCGTCAGCGTGTTGGACACAGCTGACTGTAGGGATAGCAGAATAGAGGTCGTTAATGAAGATGGAGAATAGAAGGGGCTCTAGTATGGATCCCTCAGGTACACCTAGTGTGTTGGGTAGGAGTTTAGAAAGTTTGTTTTGCCAAAGCACAGCCTGCTGTCTATCATTCAGATAGGATTGGAACCATTGGATGGCTTTAGTACCTAGGCAGTATCTAGGCAGGAAGTTTTCAGGGTGTGGATTCGTAATTGGTGATCCACCATATCAAATGCCTTGGAGAGATCCAAGAAGAGGGCTGAGGATATGTTATTGTTATTGCGGTTATGGTTTATGGTATTGGAGAAAGCTAGAAGGGCTGAGTAGTGCTGTGGTGAGGTCAGAATCCATGCTGGGAGTCTGCCATGAGGTCATTCTGCGTTATGTGATGCATCAGTTGTCTATAGATAAATTTTTCCATAATTTCTGCAATGGGATAGTATTGCTATTGGCCTATAATTCAATAACTCAGTAGAGCTACCTCCTTTGTGAAGTGGGATTACATAGGATATTTTCCAAATTGAAGGGATTCTGACTTCTGCTCTTGTTCGATTGATTAGTATCGAGATGGGGTAAGCAATGGCATCGGCTGCTTTTTGTAGATACTCAGCAGGGAGTTGATTAGTGGAGAGTGTAGTTGGTTTTAGTTTTTAATCAAGGTACGGACGAGTGAGGTGGCAACCGGTTGGAATTTAAATGTAGGTTGGTTTCTGGGGGTGTTGCTTTCATAGCAGGGGGAGCTGGGAGGTAGTTGGCTCACTAGGGCTTGAATGGTTTCAGTAAAGAAATGGTTAAAACTGTCAGAGACTTCCTCAGAAGGTTTATCAATGGAGGCTGCAGAGACTGGGGTGGAAGTTTGTCCAGGATGTAGTAGTTTATTTAAACCTGCCCAGAACTTCTGAGGCTTGTTTTGATTTATTTCCTGTAGATTATAGCAGTAGTTTTTTTTTTGTCTTGTAGAATGTTTTTTTAGTGGTGTTCCTTATTTGCCTACATTTAATGTGATCTTGGGGGTCTTTAGTAGTTCGGTATAATGCCCATTCCTTATTTCTGAGGGTGATTTTTAGTTTAGACTCTTTGGAAAGCCATGGTGCAGATTTTGCCTTGGTTCTTTTTGAACGAACGGGTGCATGAGAATCAAGGATTTCTGGGAATTTGTTGTTAATGTATGCAGCTGCTTCATCTAAGTGGAGGTGTCTTAAAATTGACCATTTACATGAGTTTAGCTCTTGTTGGAATTTAGTGGGGGTAAAGTATTTTTTTTTTCTTACCATTCTAAGTAAGGGTTGTTGGGAGTTGATGGCTTTGTGCTTAATAATGTAGGTGAGAAGGTGATCACTTAGGTCATCCGGGTGGGTCCCAGAGGTATACAATTGGGGATGACTATTTATAAGTACCCAATCAAGTATGCTTTCATTATGGTTTGGTTTACCTATCCTGCTAGGGGTTGTGATGATTTGTGAGAATGCATGCAGGTTAACATGGGTGGTTGGGGAGTCTGAGGAACAGGTATTTCAGTCTATGTAGATGTCTCCGAGTAGTATGGTTTCTTGGGGGTAGTGACATGTTGGCCATTGTATGGTATCTTCACGTGTAGCTACATTACCTGGGGGAATATACATACAGATGATATAAATACACTTATTTTTATTAATTTGTAGTTTGGTGGCAAGAATCTCTGAGTTGTTAATTTGAGCTGGTTGTATAGCTTCAATGGTGACATTCAATGCAGATTTATATAGAAGAGCTACCCCACCCCCTTTGCTGGAAGCATGATCCAGCCTGTATATGTCATACCCAGGTGGGAGCACTTCATTATTTGTTATGCTGGGTTTTAACCAGGTTTCAGATAAACAGAGAATCTCAGGGGAGTGGACAGCTAGGAGTGTGTGGAGTTCATGTACCTTGTTGTTAATACATCTAATGTTAAGGTGACAGGTCAGGAGAGAGTTTGCTGGCCTATTAATTGTAGGTTTATAACTTGGATTGCAATGGGGGGTAGGTTTGACTGAAGTGGATAGGCCAGGGTTGGGGTGGTTGTCACCACCAAGTGTTAGGTTAGGTTTAAACCTAGTGATGAGTTCAAGACTTTATTTATGAGTTTATAATAATGTTTCAATCTAGAACTAATATTTCTGGGATTGGCAAGTTGATAGGGTGAGGAAGATGCAGGGCTGGACACTGTACTTTAAGATTGGTGAAAGGTAGAAGGGCTTACAGCTGGGGTGATAGTATGACCTTTTGGGAACTGGTATCCAGTGAGGAACTGTTTTTTGTACAAGGTAGGTAGATAAGGGGCCAGCAAAATGGATAGTAAAGAGGAGTATAACATTATGAGTGGAAGGGGTGTGATAGTTAAGGACCTATATTGTTTGGCTGGTACAACACCAGAAGATAGGATGGTAAATTTACAGGTAATAGAGTGGGGTGGAGGGGGATACTTTGTTCTCCATTACAATTTTGTGCTGTAGAACTTTACTAAGAAGCACCCTGGGTGATTAACATTTTTATTGACTTATACTTCGATATTGCTGGCAAAACCTATTGTGAACCCTTAGTCGTGCTTTCATGTATTTATATGATTTCACTGAAGTTTAAAGAATACGTATTGGAGGACTTCTACCAAACTATGGATTGCAATGTTTTAAGAGTCAATGTAGTAGTTGTTCTGTTATTTAACCGTTCGATTTTCCAACTTCAATATTGATGCTGTGGTACATTGACTATATGACATAAGCCCAGATGACATCTGCCTAGCCTACAAGGCATCAAAGAACATCCCACATGTTCACAAAGCCTGCAACATCAAAGTCACTTAGACAAGAGATTTAAACCTCCACTACAACATAATGAGAACTTGTTGGTAGGATTGATACAGTTCTCAAAGAGCTCCTCTACTGTGGAGAACACTTTCTCTTTATATTAAACTAACTAGCTTCATAGCCTTCTTCAAAGGCAACCCAGATGAGAGCATATCATGAGAATTTGTTTATTTATTAATGTTTGACTGTTGGGAAAGTCCAACTTGGTAGGTGCCCATTTTCATCTGACTCCTGTTGAGAAAAGTTCCAAAGTATCATACAAACATTTCAGAAAAAAGCATTACAGGCTTCAAAAGTAATACGAAAAGATCTACAGTGCAGATAATCACACCAAATTAGACATAATGAGACATCAATGGTTAAAAATAGATACAGCTTATGTGACAAATTAAATGAAATGTTAGCATGTTTGAAGAAATTAAAGGTAAGTTGGTATATAATCGCAAAGTGAAGTCAGAGAAAAAAACAGGGTTATGGCATAATTACATACATTGTCAGGTGACATAAATGGATTGAACTTAAGAAGTGAGTAAGGAGGTGTAAGGTATGAATAGGTACTTGTTTAATAAATAAACATGGCAAAAATACATTCTTAGCAGGTCAGGCATCTTAATAACTTATGGAACTGCAGAGCAGGTAGGAGGATTTGAAGTGGCTAGGCTACCATGATCTCCACTGCCTGACTTAGTAATGCATGCTAACCTTAACCCTGCCCCTAAACCTAACACTAAACTGTACCTTAGAAATCCCTTTGTAACACTGTCATTATTCAAATTATGTCTTACTGTTATTGAAACTTTTTAATTTAAAGATCACAAAACAAAAGTGATTTCTTTTGGAGGTCCTGTTACTAGGAGTTTCATAGGCAAGTGCAGGGTTAAACTGCCCTTGTGAGTCTTTTCATACCTCAGCACCTTTCCTTAGTGAAGGTCAAACCTTGTACCTTTTGCTTATATGGTAAATATCTTAACCATTACGCCATTCCCTAAATATTTATGTGAATGTTCAAAGAGTTTACTGCTGTTTTTTGCATTTGGCATTTTTATTTTGCAAACGTTCCTGACATAATTAGAAAGTTATAGATTAAAAGTGAGTATAGTGAGTATACTAGAGTGATGGACACACACACAGACACACGCACACACACACACACACACACACACACACACACACACACACGCACACACACGCACACACACACACACACACATATATGTACATGCATAGACATATATATATATATATATATGTGTGTGTGTGTGTGTGTGTGTGTGTGTGTGTGTGTGTGTGTGTGTGTGTGTGTGTGTGTGTGTTTGTGACTAGCTGCTGGCTGACCATGGCAACATATGCATATAAAATCCCAGAGGGACCTAGTTCCATGGACTTAAGAGACACTGTCTTCAATCTTATAAAAGCACCAAATTCACTGGAAACCACCATTACCCCAGCACAAGTGAAAGACAATAACCTCTATGTTAAAGCAGATGAATACTGCATGTCATGTAAATTGGAGTTAGATCTGATGTAACTCTTTTAAAAAGGGCAAAAGTGCTCATCTATTTGTTAATTTCAATAAAACAAAATGTATTTCTAAACAAGTTATAAGTGCTTGATTACTCTGAAGTCTCAGCTGAGTTTGTCCACAGTGCGTGGTTCTTTTTTCCTGTTTTTTTTAGGATTTCCAGCCAGCAGCTTTGTTGTTCACAAGTGCCAGTTTTCCCTGAAGCCTATACTTTTTCCTTATGTGTGGGAGATGTCCTTCCCTTCAAGGCTGGAAAACTACTGTACCTCACTAAAAAGATCTGTGCTTTTATATATGTGTAGGTATACATGCACACTGTATATACTATATATCATCAATGTCCCCTCTTTTCCCCTTTTCTACATGGAATTACAATGTTGCCTCAACTGCCACCACTGTCCCACCTTCGACAGTCATGCTTGCCATGTCTTTGCTGGATGCCCCCGTTTCCTCTTTCCTTTATCCTGTCTCTTCCAAATCTTCTTTACCATCATTTTATTTCCTCAACATGTGATGGAACCACTGTAGTCTGTTTCTTTGACCTTCTCTGAAAGTTGTTACTTTGGCTTTTGTTCTGCTGTTGTTATTTTTTCATCTGTCCCACAGTGTGCATCTTACCACCCAGCTGGGGCACTTCATCTCCATCAGCTCTAGCTTCTTAGGTTCATAGGTTCATAGGCTGATACTAGGCTATCTGCCCTAGGGCATTTATAAGCCTAGCAAGAGTGTGTTTGGCTTTCGCCACCCTTTTAGATTAGTTGACTGTGCCTCTGTGTAGTAGGTCACAGAAGATAGCCCTTTTAAGGTTAGTTTACTGTGCCTCTGTCTAGTAGGGACACAGAAGAGATCCCAGGGGTAAACCTACGATCTCCCATCCACTCGTCAAGATTTCTCTTGAAGCGGGTCATTGAGGGGCACTGCCTAACATGGATTGGGATTTTGTTCCAGAGTGAGGGGAGCGTCTGGGATACGAATCTGTCCCTTCAGCATGTCCTATTTATTTCTGTGCTGAGGTTTAGGTCCCTGGAGCGTGTAGCTCTAATGGATTTGGATTTCCTGAGGTGGAGCATGTCCATTAATTCTGGGTTGGGCATGCTTTATACATCAGGCACAGATCGCCTCTGAGAAGGCAGTAAGCAACCGAGTACAGCTGGAGTTTCTTTAGCCTAACTGCGTAGGGCATCTGTTTGAGTCCCTTGATCCTCTTGGTGAGGTACTTTTGGGGTCTTTCCAGTTGTTGCAGGTGTCGGGTAAGGTACATCCCAAATGGGGCATTGTATTCAATTATGGGCCTGATGAGTGATGAGTAGAGGGGCACAATGACCTCTCTTGATATAGATGTGAACTCTTTTGTGATAAGGTGGGCTATATAGAAGGTCTTTCTAACCACTTTGGCAATGTGATTGTCAAAGGAGAGATTGCTATCAACTTGGGTCCCCAAATCCCTAATTACTTCTTCTGTACTTAATGGATTACCACCTATGTGGTAATTTGTGGGCACTTTGTTTTTCCCAAAGGGGATGACTATGCACTTTTTGGCATTTAGCTTTAGGCCGTGGCTCTGGCACCAGTTATCCGTCTCTGTGCGACCCATTTGGAGGATGCTTGTGTCAGTCGGTGAGTCGATTATGGCACCCAGTTTGCAGTCATCTGCGAACTTGGTCAGCCATAGTCCTCCCATGTTAGCCTGTACCTCAGAGAAATATATACTGAACAAGAGAGGTCCCAGGACTGAGCCTTGTGGGATGCCACTTGTAAGTGGTTTGGAGTCTGACATGGCACCTGAAATTTTGACCATGTGGGTTCTATCCCTGAGCCAGTTTGCAACCCATCTTCTGACATAGGGGTTGATATTTAAGCTGGTGAGCTTATTTATGATACCTGAGTGGGGTATTGTGTCGAAGGCTTTTGCAAGGTCTAGGTTGGCTGTGTGGACTACCTTCCCTTCATCTACGGCCTTGGTGACTGTTTCAAAGAAGTCGACCAGGTTCAAGAGGCAAGATCTGCCCTTAACAAAGCCAAATTGGGTAGGATCCAGTGTTTGGAGGTTCCCAATGTCTTTGTTTACGAGTTCCATGAGCGTATGCTCCACAGCTTTGCAGACCAGGCTAGTCAGGCTTATAGGGCGATAGTTTCCGTGGTCCGTTGTGGCACCACCTTTGTGGAGTGGGACTACTGTTGCTGTACACCATTCCTTGGGTACATATCCTGTAGTAAGGCTGAGATTGAACAGTGACTTTATGTGAGGGTTCAGTTCTTCTTGGAGCTCGTGTAAGATGCAGCCCGGGACACCGTCCGGTCCCATTAATGCTTTGTTTTTTGCTTTGGAGAGGGCAGCTCTCACCTTTGCATCTGTGATGTCAGGGAGGCTACACTTTGTTGGGATAGACATTTGCTCTTTTGGGGGGGAAGGGGGGTAGAAGTTTGCACAGAACCTGTCTGCCAGGATGCTGGCAATGTCTGTGTGTTCAGTGTATTTTTGTCATTTTGCACTAACTCAGAGCATATCTGGGAGTTGCCACCCAGGTTCCTGACATAACTAAAGAAGGTCTTGTGATTATCTTTAGCGTCTTGTGCAATTTTTCTTTCGAAGCTGGCCTTAGATGATTTTATGAAGGATCGTAGTTTCTTGCTAGTACTGATCAGAGATGCCTTCCCTTTTTGGCCTATAAGCCTGGCTAGCCTGGTCTGCAAAGCTATGGAGCATATCATCATGGAACTCGTAAACAAAGACATGAAGGATCGTAGTTTCTTGCTGGAACTGATCAGAGATGCCTTCCCTTTTTGGGATTTTGCTGTATCATGTAGTAGCTTCCTCCTTCTGTTGTATAGCTTATTTATGGCTGGGGTCCACCAGACAGGTCTCCTGCCTTTGGAGGAGTGAGTCTTGGTTTTATTTGGGATAGCACAATCCATGCATTCCTGTAGGTGTCCATAGAATGTGATTGTAAAGGATTCTGCGGTTTGGGCTGTATTTTCCACGGCCCGGGGGCTTTGAAGGATTCCAACTCAGTCTTGAGAAGTGTGAAGTTTGCTTATGAGAAGTTCTTCACCATGGTTTCCTTGGCTGAGGGTGGGGATGGGATATGGATGTCCAGTGAGATTAATTTATAGTCAGATCTTACCAATGAGGGGTACACCTCTGGTATGGAACATAGAGACCCCATGTTGGTGATGATCAGGTCCAATATGTTTTCCCCTCTTGTGGGACTGGTGACCAGTTGTTCCATAGCATTTGAGTTTATAAATTCTAGGAACCATTGGGCGAGGGTGTTGGGGCTTGAGTATTGCTTCCAGTCTATGTTTGAGTAGTTGAAGTCACCCAATATAATGGTGTTTGGAGAGACCTTCATATTCTCCACTGTTCTCAGGAAAGCCAAGTGGGGTTCCTGAGTTTGAGAGGGTGGTCTGTAGCAGGCTACAAACTGAAAGGCAGTTTTGCCCGCTGTTACTTGCACATGGATGGTCTCCGATGCTTCGTGCAGTGCCACTAACCTGGAGGTGTGGGTATCTTTGATGAATATGGATACTCCCCCTCCTTTTGTGGTTCCGTCCGAGTTTTGGGGCCGAAAAGCATGGTATGAGGTATAAGCTGGTAGTGCTGGTGTGCTCTCAGGAGCCTTGAACCAGGTTTCTGTTACTGCACAGATATCGATATTGTCCATACTGAGGAGAGCCTCGAGTGTGTGCATCTTGAGGTTTAGACTTCTGGCGTTGAGCAGCATTACCCTTAGTTTCTTTTTCCTTGTGTTGTCTATGGAGGTGGGTTTGTCTTTTGAGCCTTGCCTAAAAAAGGCACTATTGGGGTGGCAAGAGCCTTAGCCAGTATTCAAAAGCCCAGGGATGACAGGTGCAAGCCATCCCTAGTGAAGCAACATGGCATGTCGAAAATGTCATCCCAGGCTGACAGACACTGGATCCCCTTTGAATGACACCAATACTTTAGCCAATTGTTAAAATTGATCATTTTGTCTTTATACTGAAGCATCATTCTTGGTAAGGGTAAGATGCTACTCAAGGTCAGGGTCATACCGGCCTGGGCTACGTGATCAGAGAGCTCCTCTATGTCTCTTTTTATGTAGTCCAGGGAGGCACGTCTCAGGTAATTCACACCAGCATGGACAATGATGGAGTCATATTTGTACTTGCTTTGGAGTGACCTGAGTGCTTGTGTTATGTGGCAGATCCTGGCACCCGACAGGCAGCTTACAGTGACCTTCTCCTTGTTCAGCCTGTTGAGTGGGAAGTCAGTGTGTCTGACAATAGAGTCACCTATTACAAGTGTATTAGATGTGCTGTTTAGCCTTAAGGGCTGTGACTGTGTGGCATACGTGGGTATTGTTGTGGGGTAGCGGTTGATTGGATGTCTGCTTTGGAGGTCTCTGCTGCTTGGGCAGATTTTTATTTAGAGCCTCTGAGTATGTTTTTGTGTGTTTATGTGTTTGGTTTGCTGTTGCGATAGGTCTATGTGAGAATGGATTTGTGTTGTGTGTGGTTACCTTCTCCTCCTGACTGACTGCGTCAGTACTGGGTTGAGAGAGCTCAGGCTCCAGTTTGGCTATATAGTTGCATCTCTCACATATATTTGAGCTTGTTGGGAGGAGGAGAGGGTGGTCTGTGTACATAAGGCAGTTGTAACATTGCCTCAAGATTCCCAGATTCACCAGCTGGACTGGAGAGTAAACCCGAAAGTGACTTTTGGACATGCCAGATTAGTATAAGGAACTACTTTTTGACTGATCAAAAAGGACCAATAGGGAGCCAAGTACTTAAAGGGAGTATAAGAGGGTGTAGTGCTTTAGTTTATTAGTGCTTACTTATAATATTACTTATACGAGCAAGGGCAGGGCTTTAGAATAAAAATAGAGTGCTTACTTTGAGATTTAGAACAGTTCTAAGGGAAAAAGTGAACAGCAGACTTTGTGGAGCAGGGAATAGTTTAAACCCATTTAAGTGGCACTGCCCGATGCTGCGCTACACGCAAAATCGTGCAAAACCATGCAAATGCGGGTTTTAAAGCAGGGAAACTGAAAGAGATAGGAATTGACCCAAAACGGCCAATAAGCTACTAGTTTCCGGGCTGAGTCACTCCTCCAGGAACAGATAGGCTGCTCAAAGCTCCCCACTCTCACTGGTGAACAGAGAAGCTTCCTCCTATCCAAGTAAGGATATGGGCAACACAGGAAACTATACCACAGTCCGGAATTCAGCAAAACCTGAAATCTGGACTAATCTAGTTCAGCAAAGGTGGGAAACGAGAATATATATATATTTATTTTGTTTGTTTTTTTCAGGAAACAGCAGAAAAACACACAGAAAACACTGTAAATGCTATAAACAGGCTAGCGTACATTAGTGTGTAGCCTACAACAGTTATACAATACAACAACTACTTAAATTGATATAAAACAAGTGCAAAAACTATAAAAAGCAGAAGGCAAATGCAATTTAAACTTTTTAAAGCACACACAGATCAGTTAGAAATTCGCTTTTTAGGCGGGAAAAGGCAGTTGGAGCAGAAAAACAGAGAAAAAATACTTAAATCTGGAAAAGTCTCTCTTGAGTCTCTCCGTTGCTTGTATCACTCTGCAGGACAACACGAGGAGCTGTGCGGAGTTGTATACTGGTGCAAATGCGGGTTTTAAAACAGGGAAACTGAAAGAGATAGGAATTGACCCAAAACGACCAATAAGCTACTAGTTTCAGGGCTGAGACCACTCCTCCAGGGACAGATAGGCTGCTCAAAGCTCCCCACTTTCACTGGTGAACAGAGAAGCTTCCTCATATCCAACAAAGGATATGGGCAACACAGGAAACTATACCACAGTCCGGATTTCAGCAAAACCTGAAATCTGGACTAATCTAGTTCAGCAAAGGAGGGAAAAGAGAATTTTTTTTTTTTGTTTTTTTTCAGGAAACAGCAGAAAAACACACAGGAAACACTGTAAATGCTATAAACAGGCTAGCGCACTTTAGTGTGTTGCCTACAACAGTTATACAATACAAAATGACTTAAATTGATATAAAACAAGTGCAAAAACTGTAAAAAGCAGAAGGCAAATGCAATTTAAACTTTTTAAAGCACAGATCAGTTAGAAATTCACTTTTTAGGTGGGAAAAGGCAGTCAGAGCAAAAAACAGAGAAAAAATACTTAAATCTGGAAAAGTCTCTCTTGGGTCTCTCTGTTGCCTGTATCACTCTGCAGGACACAACGAGGAGCTGTGCAGAGTTGTATACCCTGCCCTGCCTTTAGTGGCCAGGTTTCTGTACCACACAAAAGCCATGGTTGCACCTCTGTTTTGTACACCTTATTTTTCAGCTTCTTTGGTATTTATTAATTCTGTAACACACTACTCCTGATACTGTGAGACAATTGCCTGCAACTCCTTTGCTTCAAGGTTTGACATATTCATTCAGACCTCAACTAGCCTTCCCAGATATATAAAGCTGTTAGTCCATTTCACTATTGTCCTTTCTATCTCAATCTTCAACTTCTGATTTTTTCCCATTTGCTGCCACGACAACTGACTTGTTGGTACTCAGTTTTATACCATGTGACTTTAGTTTTGTATTATATTCCTCTATTCTTTGCTGAAGCTCCTACTCAGTGCAGGCTCATGATGCCACATCATGGACACCCTTTTTGATCTCTCCCCTCTGATCTGTTCAATAATGTAGTCCATCACCAGTTTGAGTAGGAATAGGCTCAGGGCTTAACAATGATGCTCACCCACTCTCATTTAGAACCCCCTCTGTGAGTCCAAACACTATTCGGAGTTGTGTTATTAGGTCCTTGTACATAGCCTGCACTAACTCTGACAGTGTTTCTGTGGCTTCAAATGATCACAGGACTCCCCCATTCAGATTTCTTGAGACCATGTCATCTGCTTTCTGCAAGCCTAGGAATGTCTGGATTGAATCTTTTGTCATTGCTAACTTCTCTGCTATCTGATTTATGGAAAACATCAGATAGGATGTGCTGCCTCCTGGCATGATTTGAACTGCTAATGTCCTATCCATTCTATCACTTTTTATATTTGTTTATCTGTATATGTCTACCTACCACTGTTTGATTTCTCCAAGCCTTTTGAGTTTGTAATACCATGACCGGAAAGGACCCCATCTCTAAGTCAAAGTATGATTAAAGTTTAT
>NC_056729.1:1890380146-1890461114 GCF_019279795.1 Protopterus annectens
ACTACAGTGGAGGAAATGGAAAGTTCTTGACAATGGCTCGCTGTTCTGGCCGTTCGAGATTTTGGAATTTTGTTCTATATGTGTCGACATAAGGGTGTTCGATGAACAGCCCTGTCAACAAGGGAATATAGACCCACCCCAAACAGTGGGTGTGGGAGGTGTAGCCTCTCACCTAGGTGAGTTTTACTTACCTGGACATGAGTTTTGTTTACAGGTTTGGGTTTCTGAACTTTCATGATTTTCATCTCGGGAGTTTGAAAGTCAGTTATCTGAGAGTCAGGCTTTAGAAGTAGACCCATGTGTGTGTGTGTGTGTGTGTGTGTGTGTGTGTGTGTGTGTGTGTGTGTGTGTGTGTATATATATATATATATATATATATATATATATCTGTATACATATACATATACATATGTATATATATATATATATATATATATATATATATATACCATAGAAATAGCTCTGATCTTCTTCATTTCCGCCAGCTTAGAAATACTACAAAAAAAGCAATAATTACTGACAAAAAAACTACTACTGTAAACTTCAACAAACTCATCAAAATAATCCAAAAAAGTTCTGGTCTTGTATCAATACACTGCTTTCCCCAGGTAACTCCAAAATGCCCACCCCACTTGATGCTGATCCAGATACCCCCCACCTAACTGCAAATACCTTCAACTCTTTCTTCACTGACACTATACAAGCTCTAGCTAGACAACTCAACACTGATAACTCCAACCTTCCAATCTACTTAGCACACTCCTCCCATAACTTTAAACTACAACCCATCTCTACCTCTCTCATCTATAGACTTATTCATAAACTGAAGCCTTGTACCCCATCTGCTGACAAGCTTCCTTCTCTTTATCTCCAAAAAGCAGCCAAGGTAATCACATACCCCATATCTATAGTTATAAATAGGACAATCCAAGAAGGAACCATCCCAGACATCTGGAAAATCTCCCACATTATCCCTTTACATAAAGGTGGGAACTCTATCGATTAGTCTAACTATAGACCAATCGCTCTCCTATCACCCTTAGCAAAAATTATGGAGAAATGCATTCACCAACAACTTTTACAGTATCTCTGTCTCCACAACATAATAGCAAGCTGTCAGCATGGCTTTAGGCCTTATCGTACTACCACCGCCCTCCTATCCTTTACAGACACTATCAATAGAAACCGCAAAAACAACCTTCTCTCTTCTGCACTCTTCATCGACCTCTCTAAAGATTTCAAAATGGTTAATCATTCCATCCTAATTAACATTCTTGAATCTCTATCCTTTGATAATCTAGCCATTAATTGGTTCAGATCTTACCTCAGCAATAGGCAACAGGCAGTTCTCTGGGAAAATCAAATTTCTTCCTTGTTACCTGTCACCATCGGTGTTCCTCAAGGTTCCATTCTTGGACCACTTCTTTTCTCTTTATTCATTAATGATCTCCATATAGCAATTCCTCAAGCGACCTGCATTCAATATGCAGATGACTCCACCCTTATTTGCTCAGCTTCCTCTCCAACTGAACTTTCTTCCCTTACTCAAAACATCTTCAACACAGTAGAAACGTGGTTTACCAAACGTTACCTCCTACTTAATGCCAAAAAAACTAAACTCCTTCTCTTTACTCCCACTACTAGGTCCTCCCCCTTAGACTTCACAATCTCTTCAAATAATGCCACTGTCATCTCACCTGACTCTACTACCAAACTTTTAGGAATAACCATTGGCAATAATCTCTCTTTTGATCAACATATTAACAACACAATTAAAATAGGATCCTTATATAGAATTAAGTCTTTCTTAACCACATCAGCTAAAGCCATGATCGCTCATTCCCATCTAATATCAACTCTTCTGTATGCCTCACCTATTTTTACAAACCTTAAGAAAACTAACCTTAACAAACTAGCAAATTCCTACAATAATATTGCCAGATTCGCTACTGGAAATCCCTTTAGAACTCACCACTGTTCTAACCTGATGCAACTAGACTGGCTGGAATTTCAAAACCATCTGTTAATCCCCCAACTCACTATTGCCCACAAAATACTGTACCAACCCAATAATACCCCTATACTCTCAAAACTCTTAATCCCATATAATAATATCAACTCCCTTCGCTCTTCTAGTAAACTCATTGCCAGCTTAACAAAGTGTAATAACACAGCTGGTGACTCTCTATTTATTAATATAGCAGGAAGGAACTGGAATCTGCTACCTAGTGATATAACACTAACTACATCATTGCCACTCTTCAAACAAAAGCTCAAAAATCACCTCCAAAGTCACTGGCTATGTCCTTGTAGTAAACCTGACTAATCAACACCTATACCCTGTTTTTCTCCTCTTCTACCTTCTTCCTAACATTTAATAATTAGTCTTGTAACTAAGACTATCACTAAACCAAACTATATTCAATGTATTGCTTAAATCCCTCAATTCTGATGTAAATTATTGTACTTAACTCTTACTAGAGTGCATCTATTTCACCTTTTTAAGCAAGATTATGTTCTATGTTAACTTTCTGAAGTGTCTTTGATCTCTGAAATGTTATACTGTATCATATGGTTTTTAATCCTTTTTTTTACCATGTAATGATATTTTTTTGTATACGTTTTTGTTTGTATTTGTGTGGAGCTTTTCTCCCCGGGCCTCTACTGAAAATGGATATATATCCAGCTAGACTAGCCCGGTTAACAAATGTAAAATAAATAAATAAATATATAAAAACACACAAACACACACACACACACACACACACATATATATATATATATATATATATATATATATATATATATATATGTATACATACACAAAGCTATATAATAATAGCTGCATTTATCTGCCACGTAGAGGGTGGGAGGGAGGTTGTATAGTATAAAGTATAGTGACCAGTCTGAAATGCAATATGAGGGCTTGGCCACTGGGCAGAGTCAAAGAAGCTTAGATGAGTGGAGGAGGAAGTGGCACTCATTTTGCAAAAGAAAAGTTTTGCAGCACAGAGACAAAGTTAGATGCCTGAAAGAGCAGTTTGAAACAATCCATTGGGCCTAGAGAGAGAGACAGGCTATCAGCTCTATAAAAGTCAGTTGCATTTCAGAAGTGGGAGCTGGGTCATCTGACCATGGACCTAGACAGAGACAGACCATCAGACACAGAGCTAGAAGTGGTCATGGGACCTAAAAGGCAAGTTAGTTGAGAAAGGAGACTTCAGGTGGGCATGGAGAGGGCCTTAAGGGGGGGCAATATAACCACTGACAGAGAGCTTCATCTATAAAGAAGATGATGAGAACTTTAGGTGAAGGGTCTGCAGACAACAACTGGAAACACTGAGTCTAAATTTGAATAAATACTGTGATGATTTTTATTTTTTTTTTTATTTTTTAATTGCACTTTTTTATGTGGGTTAGTCTGGCTAGCATAATGATCTCTTTCCAAGATAGTCCCAAGGTGGCATTCAGAATGACTAAGGAGAATTTGGACTGGACACTGGGGACCTTCCGCTATTTTCGATAAGTGCAATTTGATATTTTACATCCATTTGAGCTTTGCAGATGTGGCTTGGGTTTATTGTCTCATCCGAAGGATTTTTTTCTGATGGTTATGATTTTAAAGTTAATCAGTATGTTTAAAATGTTTCTGTCACTTTCAGTTTACAGTTATGTAAGAAATATTTTTTTTGCAGTAAACAAACTCTTGATTTTTTTAGGTAAACTGTTAATGACTTAATTCCTAAAAGAATGGAATGAAAATATGGCAATTGTCTAAATGCATACTGAATGAAATGAAATACCACAATGGTGCAGTACATGTTGTTTGATTTCACTTCCCTGAGTAGCTAAACAAGGTGGGCTCTGCTATCTCACAATAATTTTCAATACTATATTCAAACCCATTCTCTGTTTTACATATAAATATGTGTGGAATATGAACACATGTTTGAAAAAGATGGGATGGCAATTATAAACAGTGAGTAAAAAGATGATAAATTAATTTACTAGAATCTGATTTTATTTTACTTATCTGAAATATCAGAAACCATATTTCTCCATGACATCACTTAAGAACAAATGATTTATCATTTCCAGCTTCAGTCGTGCATTTTAGTTATGAAACATTTGACATCACTAAAAGGATGCAGGAACAATTTCAAGTTTGCAAGTCACATACTTGCTAGGCAGTGCTGTTTTACTTGCCCAGTTTATGAAAGAACTTTGGTTCTGTCTACTACCTTATGTAGTTTGATTAGTATACATGGTTGATGCATGCTTTTACTATATAGATAAATGAATTACCATATGACAGCTGTTAGTGTTAACAGGACAATATAAGGGCGTGAGCTTCGAGTTTGTCACAACTCTTTATTCTTTTGTCTTTGTAGCAACTATGTTATGGGAAAATAAATTCCTGTCAGTTTGGCTGAATATATACAATATCACATTAATAATGCAGGTCACATTTCAAGCAAAGCAGTTAAAATTCATGGAAATCATTTAATCTACAGCTTTCTTTATAACTGCTGATTTTGATGTAGATACAGTGGGAGTTTTAATGCTGTCCTAATTCAAATGCTGATCCATTTTAATAAATCAGTAGCAATGAAAATAATTGTGAAATGAACATCTACATTTATACATCCATCAGAAGGAAATTTTGAAACCTGTTACTTCATGTCATGTGAATCTCTGTTTACTTTTTCTAGTGGCTGATACAACTACTGTTTCTACTACAACAAGTCCTCCCTCAGAGACAACTCCAGGAACTACAGGTGGGTATAAAGGTAACTCAACAAGATATATTTGAGTTAAAATATATAACAGCGGAGTAAAAGATTTTTTTTTCAAATAGCAATTTTATTATCTTGTGCACCAAAAACAGACTCATTAATACACACATATGCAAAACAGGAATCCAATCCTGGTAGCACATAATCCAACTAAAAAAAACTACGGAACACAACTACTCTAAATCAAGCAACTATTTACAATATCTACAAAAGTGCTACAAATGCTAAGTTGGGAAGAGTATGATAGAACAGACATATAAATATGATCTAACTTCATACATTTAGATGAGCTATTGCTAAGTCTGATATTACTTTGAGAAGAATGGGCTTAATATACTTCTACCTATTGCATAATTATTACAGGTAAATGAAACAATATAACACTGATGTCACGTGTCCAAAATATGTTCAAAGAGTAACTTCCAGTATTTCTGATAGTAGACACGTTTCTTTGCTTCTCTTATAATGAGTTTTTGCGAGGAAATATATGTTGTTGCCATATTTCTGAAACCATTCCATGAATGTTTGGTACAATCTAACCAATTTTTGGTTATATACAGTTTGATTAGAGAACAAAGAGTAATTAGGATGTGTAATTTCTAGCTGGAAATTTTTGATTCAGTAATATGGGTAATGGCTAGTTTCCAAGATAGTGTTGATTTATAATATCCCATCTTTTCTAATTGTTCCTTAAGAGAGCAACACAGGTTTTGTGAATATTTACAAAACCATAACACATGAAGGAGATCTGCTTGAGGGAATGAACAGCAAGTGCATGATGATGAGGATTTTGGATCAAATTTTTCAAAATTGTGAAGGTATAATAGGTGTTATTATTAATCATTAGTTGTATATATACCAAGTTTTTAAACGGAGATAGCTTAACTGTGCGGCTTATTGCTTTAAGTTTCTGCTACTTTGTGAGTGAGCTTCCCTTATCATCCCAATATTTGGGTAAAGTACTGAATTTATACTGTGGTGGTGGTGCTGCGGTAGCATTGTCACCTCACAGTTAGACATTGCCCGTTCCATTCTCAGTTAGAGCGTCTTCTGTGTGTCGACATGTGTGAATGAGCGTTCCTTCATTGAAGGTTGTGCATTAGGCCTGGCAAGCCAGCACGTAAAAATCTACTGCCAATCATTAGCGGACCGGAGTTCCGCTGTGGCGACCCCTAACCGGGTAAAGCCGAAAGACACAAACAAATTGAATTTCATATTTAATAGTATTGATAGTTTTATAAATGCTGGAGAGTGCTTTCTTTCCACTATATAAACTTACCATAATATTTAATAATCTATTTACCTCAACCTCATTAATAGTTGTGCTTCTGGTCATTGATATAATGATCTCCCTAATCTGGCATAGGATGATGGTAGATATTTTATTTACCTTTAGGGCATCACAAAGCTTTTGTAATAGTTCCTCTTTATGTTTATAAATGTCCCAAGCACTACAATCCTGTAGTGAGTAATCTAGTAGAGTTATCATTTTATTATTCATTTTGATGTTTGGGTTTAAATAGGTAGGTTGAAGGAGAAAAAAACACCATCCAGTTTTACGATTTTATCAAATCCTGAAAAATCCTAATATTTTGCTTTAAAGTAAAATTCAATTTGAGATTCTTTATATTATCTTGAGATATGAAAGGGATGGATTTGGAATTTATATGATCCTTAAGCATATGCTGATGCCAAATCCTAACCCATGTTGGAGACCATGACTCCTTGTCAGCAGAAAAATTTGAAATTAACATCAGCCTGATGGCAGAAATGATTTTATAATATAGCTGAAAGTCAGGTAGACTTAACCCGCCTTTGTCTTTAGGGTAGGTTAATTTTAAATAATTTATCCTAATGGGTTTGGGATGCCATATAAACTTAGCAAGTCCCTTGTACAATCTGTGAAAAAGTAATTTGGGATTATTGAATTTGATGCATTGAAATGATATAATAATCTTGGTAGTTCATTCATTCTAATTATAGCTGCTTTAGACCTCGTGGGCAATTTCAGTTGTCTCCATCTATCTAGGTCTGTTGTAATATTATACCATATTTTTTCCACATTATTCTGAAACATGGATAAATGATTATGTTCATAAGATATTCCTAAACATTTAATAGAGTATACTGTTTAAAAGGAGAGTCCAGAAACTAGCCTACTTTGTGGTTAAGCTGGTAGATGGGAAATATCTGAGATTTCTTATGATTAACCTGATAACTGAAGACTTTTGACTATTCATCTATTGATGCCACAATTTTACCCAAAGTCTCTATTAGGGAGTTCAAAATAGATGTTCAGGTCATCAGGAAAGGTGGAGAGCATTACTTTAAAGTTTAAAATTTAAAGTTTTGAGTGGAAAGTTCTTTGCGAGATATGGAGAAAAATTGGTTCAATGTAAAGATAAAATAAAAGCAGTGACAGAGGACAGTCCTGCCTTGTCCCATTGACTATTTTAATGGGGCTTGATTAGCTTTTATTAATGCATAGATATGTGCAGGACTTATTGTATAAAGTTTCTATCTAGTTAATAAAATCTTTCGGAATGTTAAAGGAAGAGAGAGATAAGAATAAAAAATTCCAGTTAACTCTATCAAATGCCTTACAAGTGTCTAGAACTAATGCATATCTGGGGTTTCTTTCCTTCTTAATCAGTTGAATCATGTCATCTAAAGTTAGAGTATTATTCCATGTACATCTACTAAACATAAACCCAGACTGTTCAGGGGATATTAGTAAGGGTATAATTTTCTTAAGTCTTTCTGCTAGCAGTGCGGCTAGAATTTTAATGTCTACATTGATCAGCGAAATCAGTCTATAGTTGTGGGGTATAGCTCTGTCAACTTTGTTTTTGGGAATGAAGATCATGTTTGAGTTGTTTATATATAAATCAGTCAAACCATTTAGTCTAATGTTGTTTAAATACATTTAGGAGTATAGAAGAAAGTTCCTGTTTGAATGTTTTATAAAAATCTGTGGTGAACCCACCCGGACCCGGTACCTTGCCTGATTTCAGTTTCTTAATGACCTCGATAATTTCCTGCTGTTTGAAAGGGGCTGAGAGAAGCCTTGCCTGGTTGTTATTAATCTTTGGAAATTTAAGATCCCTTAGGAATTTTTCTACTTCAAGGCTAGGAGTCTGTTGCGCATTCAAACTATATAATTCTGTATAGATTTGTTTAAGTAATCCTAGGATCTCTTGATCTGACTTGTATATTTTGTCTTGATAATGCAAAAGAGTAATCCTAAAGGCTTCCTGCTTCTTGTCAATAATTCTAGCCAGAGTTCTATATGGAGTTTGTACCCACTCAGCATACCTAGCTATGAATTCAAGTTCTTATAGTGAATAGTTTTGCTGATGTAATTCAAAAAGTTTTTTTTGTGTTACATTTCTCCACTTCTCCAACTCGGGATATTGGGTGATCTGGAATTTCCTTTCCAACTCCTTAAGTTCCATAACTAGGCTACACTCCTTTGCGTTTATCACTCTTTTGAAAAATGAGGATATCTGAATTAAAATGTCTCTAAGAGTCGCCTTACACGCTGCCCATTGAACATCGTACAGAATATCAGAGTGCGTAATATTATCCAATTCTGTTAAGATATCTGTCATTTCCCTAACAATTTCTGGTTTAAAGAGTAAGTTATTGTTTAGGGACCAGTTGCATCTATTATAGCTACTGAATGCTTTAGCTGTCCAACTTATTTTAAGCATAATTCTAGAATGGTCTGACAAAAATATGGGTTCACTGAAATATTTAATGTCTCCCCTTCTAAATGTTTCAGAGACTAAAATGCAATCTAACCTGGACCAGGAGTTATAGCATTTAGAATAGTATGTGTAATGGTTATTCTTTTTAATTTATCTCCAATGGAGATAAGATCAAGGAGATAGAAATCAGACATGAGCTCATTCAGAGCTACTGATGCTTGAAAGTTGGATGAGCTAGATTTACTATAATGATCAAACATAGGGTCAATAAGTGAATTCCAATCCCCAACAAGTACATAGTAGTGATCAGGATATGTATATAATATATTATGAATTTCTGAGATGAAGTTTTGCAGGTTCAAGCATGGGCCATATACGCTCTGAAATAGGGTTGGCTTTAACATTTGGGGGTTCAATGAAATTAAATAACACCATCTACCATTAATATCATATTTACACTCCGTGATAGTCTCCTGAAATTATCTTTTAATAATGATAGCCACGCCCCTGGAGTTAGTCTTATCCCCAGATGCAATTATAGTTTTAATCAATTTCTTGTTTAAATTCCCCTCCCATTCATCATGCAGCATATGTGATTCTTGAAGGAAATACATATTCACTTCTGATTTGAATATTAGGTGCATTAACAACTTTTTCTTGTTTTATCTTGCAATCCTCTCACATTCCATGAGTTTAAAGGCCACATGTTAAGTTATATAAGTAAGTTTAATTGTTGTAAGTTTTGTTATTAGCAGTTTATTATAAATATAAGCCCAGAATTTCTTCTGTCTACACATTATGAAAAAATAGCTTGGTTTTTGTAGCACTTAACCCCTCCAGAGCTGATCCTGTACCTAACCACTTAAACTCCCTGACTAGAGGAGTATAGATGGAAATGGTTACTAAATAAAGCAATGCTGAAATCCAAATTAATATTGTGAGGGTGTAATCTTTGAGACTTCTTATGTTTAATCTGTCAAATTCACCCACCCGTCCTAAACTAATATACATTGCCATACCTAACCCAAGATTGGCTACTCTCTATTCAGCATCACATTTCACTAATGTCCAAGTTAAACTTAGTGCCAAAATAGTAATAAAACATTAGTTAACATTAATTGAATTCAAAGCGGTATTGCTCTCACAAAATTCTAAAAGTGTTGATGTCTAGTTTTGGAGAAATATAGTTGTTAAAAAGAGCAGGTTGAATGTCAGGACAAGGACCGATCTAATAAACATAACCAAGACTGTCTTTGAGATTACGATCCCCAGAATTTTGTTCATTGAACTATACTAACTTCATCTAGTAACTTTGATTCTAGGGAACTAGCAAAGCTGAAAAAGTTTTCTTGCAGGGACTATTGATACGGCCATTAAGAAAATTATGCATGTTCACTTATGTCAAAATAAATTAACTAGTGTTATCAAATTAAATATGTAATTTCTCCTTCTCTGAACCCATAAAGATTTTACTTCTATACCCATTTCTATTGTCTTATTAAATTTATAAATAGCTAATGGTTAATTTTCCCTCTTTCACAGGCATACATAGCAAATGCCTATCCAAACCAAAATCAACAAACCGTGACGTAGCCTAATTTTATTAAATAGTAATACTTAAAAAGTATATGAAATATATGAACGAAGTGAATCACAAACTGTATGAATGGAAACTGCAGTTCAGACAAGGTACATTAATATCTAATGCACACTGATATTGTGGTCAATCAGACAGAGTAAGCTGCTTCTGGAATGAGACAGATATATCTAAAACGTCTCTGTCATATGAAAATGTATATAATTGGATAGTATGTAACTCAATTAAGCAGTAAACTAACAGCAGCATAACAGTTGACTTAGCTGTATCATGTACTCAAAGCAAAACACATAACAGCCTCTAGTTCACTATTCTCTCTTGAACTTATTCTAAGAACAAGGATAATTATAATGCTGTAGAGAATAAACAACACACAGAGCAAAACTGAGGCATATCAGCAGTTCAAGCATTTGTTTGTTTGTGTCTTTCAGCTTTTCCCGGTTAGGGGTCGCCACAGCGGAACTCCGGTCCGCTAATGATTGGCAGTAGAGTTTTACATGATGGCTTGCCGGGCCTAACGCACAACCTTCAACGAAGAAACGCCCGTTCATGCATGTCGCCACACTCAAGCATACAGATATCAAAACACCACATTAACTAATAGATCGGCTTCTACACTCCTTAAGGATTTTCCGATTTTACAGTTCACTCCTCTGTGCCATTACATAGAGGCATCGGGACAAAGTATCGAGCAGTAGTGGACTTATGGAAAACTACCTCCCCTTTCTTACGACAATATCAGAGATAAGTTCCATACCTTTGACAGCTGTGCTTCAGTAACACTGTCTGATAAGAAACAACAGATAGCTACTACTAGGAAGAAGAGCGAACTACATATCTGGCATAATATTCTATAATTTCACAGGGCAATTTCTATGCACTTCCTATTTGTGCTTGAAAGAACAGACATCAAGTCCTTTAACGAGCGCGTTTGTCTGGTCATTCACACTAACTCCCTCATTTAGTGTCAATAAAAAGTAATTTAAATCTACTGAAAAGGTTTGCTCCTTGCTTTGTTGAGTGCTATCTTGCCTGTAGATTCAGTCTCGCTAGCATCCTGAAGTTATTACAACCGAAGTTATTTGGGGTTATTTGAGGGTGGTGAACTGGAGCAACAGGAAGTGGTTACTCTTAATTGTTCCTTATGTGCATCCGTTTCAATGCCTTAAGTTCCAGTGACTCCTTACCAGATTTAAGGATGTGTTTCCGGTCTTTTAGCCTCTGGTTACTGGAACCGAAGATCTTATTAACCAAAAAAAAAAAAAAAAACTCACTAAACCCAGATATGTGTAGTAGGAAAGATCAGGCTCAGTGGGACTTCATGATTCAGGTGCTTTACAGAAGCACTTAATGAACGCTATTTTTGCATCTTTGGGTGAGTCGACAGCAATTTTTGTGTCATTATTGTAAAAAATGAAGGTGTTAGGGAAGTTCATCTGGAATTTAATTCTCCGTTTAATTAAGTCTGTGCAGTAAGGTGAGAGGCTTTGCCATTTTTCCTTGATTAATAGAGGAAGATCTTGGGAGATGGTAATTCTGTGACTGTTCCATACTATCTGTTTTTGTTTTTTGGTGGCAAGTAATATTCTTAATGTGTCTTGATAGTTTAAGATCTTTACATATATTTGCCTAGGCTGGTCTGATTCTTGTTTTCTCCGTAGAGCTTGATGGGCCCTTTCTATTACTATGTTGTCATCTTCCTCACCAGCTTGTAGTATCATGATGAATATATGTTTGACCACATTTATTAATTCTTTATGTTCGTATTTCTCTGGTACGCGTACGCCTCTTATCAATAAATTATTATGTTGACTCCTTACTTCAAAATCCATGAGTTTCTTTTCCATATCTGAGAGTATAACATTCTTGGTGCTTAGCACATCAGTGAGTTTTTTAATTTGGTGTTCATTTGCATGTGCTCTGTCTTCTATCCAGTCCATACTGTCAGCGATCTGTGTAATTTTGTTACTGAAATTGCATAGTTGATCGGAAAGGTTTTGCATAGCATTCTGCAGCAGTAGAAGAGCTTGTTTAAGTTCATCCATCTCTACACTTGTTTCAGGTTTTTGTTTTACATTAGTTTTGGATCCTTCTTGCTGTTGTTTCGTAGTTTTTTGTCTCTTAGGTTCATAGGTTGATACTAGGCTATCTGCCCTAGGGCATTTACAAGCCTAGCCAGAGTGTGTTTGGCTTTAGCCACCCATCTTAGATTAGTTGACTGTGCCTCTGTATAGTAAATCACAGAAGATAGCCCATTTAAGGTTAGTTTACCGTGCCTCTGTCTAGCAGTGACACAGAAGAGATCCCAGGGGTAAATTTACGATCTCCCATCCAAACGTCAAGATTCTTCTTGAAGAGGGTCATTGAGGGGCTCTGTCTGAGATGGATTGGGATTTTGTTCCAGAGTGAGGGGAGCCTCTGGGATATGAATCTGTCCCTCCAGCATGTTCTATTTATTTCTGTGGTGAGGTTTAAGTCACTGGAGCGTGTAGTTCTGATGGATTTGGATTTCTTGAGATGGAGCATGTCCATTAATTCTGGGTTGGACATGGCTTTATACGTCAGGCACAGATCGCCTCTGAGTAGGCGGTAAGCAACTGAGTAGAGCTGGAGTTTCTTTAGCCTAACTGCGTAGGGCATCTGTTTGAGTCCTTTGATCCTCTTGGTGAGGTACTTTTGTGGTCTTTCTAGTTGTAGCAGGTGTCAGGTAAGGTACATCCCAAATGGGGCATTGTATTCAATTATGGGCCTGATGAGTGATGAGTGATGAGTAGAGGGGCACAATGACCTCTCTTGATATAGATGTGAACCCCTTCGTGATAAGGTGGGCTATATAGAATGTCTTTCTAACCACTTTGGCAATGTGATTGTCAAAGGAGAGATTGCAGTCTACTTGGGTCCCCAAATCCCTAATTACTTCTTCTGTACTTAATGGATTACCACCTATGTGGCAATTTGTGGGCACTTTGTTTTTCCCAAAGGGGATGACTATGCACTTTTTGGCATTTAGCCTTAGGCCATGGCTCTGGCACCAGTTATCCGTCTCTGTGAGACCTTTTTGGAGGATGCTTGTGTTAGCCGGCGAGTCGATTATGGCCCCCAGTTTGTAGTCATCTGCAAACTTTGTCAGCCACAGTCCTCCTGTGTTAGCCTGTACCTCTTGGCTAATATTTCTTTTTCTGGTGATGCTGTTGCTGACTATTTCAACTTTGTAGTCTGGGTCTCCATAGTATCTAGAACTTTTGACATCTTAAGGGTATCAGAGGCCAATATTTTGCTTGCAGGTTTTGATAATTGTACCTTCAGGCGTATGACTTGCACATGTTGGTATGCCTCAAGGAAGTTCAGAGATGAAAAGATACTGAGTTTTACCCATTCAGTGCCTGGGAATGCTCCTTTAGGTTGATACCTGCTGTAAAATGCCTTGACTCACAAAAATAGCATATCAATCTTGTACTTATTTGGCATCTGATGTGGGTTAGTTCTTTACTGTTAGGAGCACTGTGGAGAGCATGCTACTCAGACGTCCACCATCTTGGAATCCCCAGCTGAGTAAAAGATTCTTAGTGTGAGTGTGAGTGTGTGTGTGTAGTAAAAAAGTTTAAAAGAATATAAATGTGATGTTGTGGGAATAAAGTTTCCCCAAAGCCGATAGGTCATAGATTTGCCATTTAAACCTATAAGCTGAAAATACACACACACACACACACACACACACACACACACACACACACACACACACATTGCATCATAGTACTGCCCGCTGATACTAGGAAACACCGTATATTTAATTCTGAGTCAGTAAGTACTAAGTCAGAAAGAGATTGCAATCTGCTGTAGGTGGAACTGCTTCGGACACATTCCTCTGCTAAGAGCTGTCTTTCTGTTTTTGTGAGTTTTGAGAGGAAGCCAAAAAGAGTTCCAGTAAAAAGGAGTGGGTAGCAGGAAAGGGGAAGATTGAATGTCCTTCCTAAAACCATGAGGGATTAAAGCCCATTTCCTACATTTTTAAGAAAGGCATATGGATTTAATATGGATTTAATAAAAATACCTTTTTGGATTAAGAAAGTGATGCTCTGAAAGTACTGTTTTGTTCTGAGCCCCTGTAGGGGAAGCATAGTGTATCCTATAAGATATATTGTGTTGATTATCATAATCCCCCCCCCCCCCCAAGAACTGTTGCATCATGTAAACATTCTCAAATTGTGGAGAGAAACTGAAGTTGCTCTAGTGAGTTGTAGTATGTTTATAGGAGAGGAAAGTTCCCACAGCATGTCCTTAAGTCAAAACAAGGAGACAGAACTGTGTCTCATAAACAGGAATTTCAGGAAAGTCTAGTAAGGAATAAGAACATATTGTCAGAGCTGCCTGGTAAAATCCACTTAATCCAGCATGGAATATAGGAAGTGTGTGGCTGGTGAGAAAGTAAACTTAAAACCATATCACATACCAGTCTACTGACATAAAATATGTAAGGATTAAGAAGAGAAAATACTTAAAACTGGGGTCAGAGAGGGGTCAAAATGTGAGTAGAAGAGTCTCATTGCATTGAGTTACACGCATAATGGGTCTACAGTGTTTTGCAATGTCCTCAAAATGTTAAATCCATCCATCCACAACCAATTTTTTGCACATGGGATCAAGGTGACACTTCAAGAGTGACAATCATCTATAGCCAATGTTTACAGAAAGTTAAATATTATATTTAAAATGCGCCCCTGGAATTCTACCTATGTCCCTTCTGGACAGTGGCATCGGGTGCTGACTTGTAACATGGGCTAATTCTTAACTAGGCTTGTAAGGGCCTCAGGGCCGATAGTCTAGTAACTTCCTATGATCCTATGATCCAACTGTCATGACCTCAGTGAGCATTATTTTCAAAAAAGTTGGAGAAATCTATGTTTCTATCCACTTTGGACCTAACCGGAGCTGACTGGCAAACTCCATAACCCCCAGAAATGAAAGGTAAAAAAATAGTATTTTCTGTGCCAAATGGACTCCTCCATTACAGAACCCTACCTGCTTGTCTACACAGAGCACATGCAGTACTCAAGATGCTTACGGATAAAATTCCCAGGCCTGATGCCAGATATTTCAGACTTCCTGGTTGAGATAGAAATCTATCCAAAGTTTGAAGGCCATTTATCTAAAGACGAAACCATTATAAATTACCAAAATAAAGCTGGATGGACTTCTAACCCAATTAAGTGCAAGTTGGGCAATGCAGAAGCCCACTATTTTGGCTATTGAATAAGGCAATGATAGTAAAAACAAAGGCTGAACAAGTTTAAACAGTGCAAAATTTGCCATTGTCAATCACTAAAGCTCAGACTGATGTTTTTCATTCTGGCTATCTGTTATCAGAAACATATCCATGGTTTTGTTTCAATTGATTGCTCTCCTTTCACTGGAAGATTAAGTGGACACAGAAACTCAACAAACCTTTAGGCAACTAAAAGTATCCTGTGTTTAGAACCAAAACTAAATCGCCCCAGACTTTTATACAAATGTTTTATAACAATGAAACCAAAACTCACGACACTAAATTGAAAAACTAAATGTTAAGAACAAGATTTTGTAATCCAAAAACACAAAACGCACAAAGCTTTTGCAACAAATTTTATCAGGTGCAGAAGCCCAGTCATGTCTGCCAAGCCTAGGATGCAGTGTCTCCATTTACACGCTGATTCAAGCAGGCAGTTAAGAGCAAAGCAGGAAATGAATGAAGAAAAGGCTGAAACAGAGCTATTTCAGACCTATTCCCCTGCTTAGAAGTCAGATTCCTTTGTTTCTGAGCTGAAAGAATATGCAAAGTGAAGGCTACAGAGAGTGAAAACAGTTGTTGAAATGCATCCCTGAAAGGAAAACATTGGAAGATTTACCTGAAACCATTAAGGGTCAAATGTTATTCTGCATTCTGAAGAAAGCTTGTAGACTTACTTGAAATAGCTGTTGTTTTGATAATGAAAGCAAAGCTCTGTAAGCACTGTTTTCTTCTAGTCATATACTGTACTCAGTTGTTGTTGTTGTTGTTGTGTCTTTCAGCTTTTCCCGGTTAGGGGTCTCCACAGCGGAACTCCGGTCCGCTAATGATTGGCAGTAGATTTTTACGTGCCGAGTTGCCAGCCCTGACACACAACCTTCAACAAAGGTACGCTCTTTCACGTATGTCTCCACACAGAAGACGCTTTAGCTGAGAATCAAACAGGACAACATCTTAATATGAGGTGACAATGCTACCGCAGCACCACCACCGCAGTTTATATACTGTACTCAGTAAAAAAGGAAAATGTGAAAAGACTGATCTGAAGTATTGAAGTTTTGTTGGTTCTGATAAATCCCCACATATTGGCAAATAGTTGAAAATTTTCTCCTTTCCTTGTAAGTAAACCATTCTAAACATGAAGTATAAAAGATGGGGTAAATGTGTTTTTTAAAGTGTGTTTCAGTGTCTTGGAATATTCTCACAAACAGGTACCTAAGGCGCTCACTGTGTTATCTACAATACAATTTCATGATATTTGCTCATCACCATTATAGAAAAGGTAGTATTCTAAAGGGCTAGAATTGAGAAGTTGCTTGCTTGTAGGATCATCTAGAGCAAGACCTCAGGAGCAGTGCAGAGCAGGGAATATAGGACCCCAGTTAGAAATAACCTCTGGAGTGTACCTAGGGAAATATCCATTTAAAGAGCTAGGAGCTGGACCTGGAAGAGATGTGCACTTGGACTTTCTGTTTTTTTTGCAAAGGACAGCCTGAATCCTGCATGAGCTGTGTATGAACTGTGTAGACTGAACGCTTTCGCTAATTAGTAACAAATGACAATGTGCTTGATTTGTTATGAACTGGAAGCCAAGAGGACTTTTTTTTGGAGGGGGGGGGGGGTTGCTGTTTTATTTGACTATCAGACTTACTGAATATACTTGTATTATACTTTAGTTCTTTTTCCAGTTTATTCCTAGACCATAGGTTGATGGTGTCTACATGACCAGCAGGACATAGACATGACAGAGTTCAAATCCTTGAAGTACCTGTCCTGCAATATGTAAAACATATCTGAGCTGCTAAATTCCCTGCAGCACTGTAATTGATGTGTTTCTGTCTTGCTTTCCTGGTGACCCCAACCATGGAGAAAATACTGCAGAGGTTTGTATAATCACAGGTGGTGATTAGGTTCATAGGTTCATACTAGGCTATCTGCCCTGGGGCATTTACAAGCCTAGCCAGAGTGTGTTTGGCTTTCGCCACCCATTGGAATGAGTTTACTGTGCCCTTTTTAAGGTTAGTTTACTGTGCCTCTGTCCAGCAGTGACACAGAAGTGACCCCCGGGGTGAACCTACGATCTCCCATCCACTCGTCAAGATTCCTCTTGAAGTGAGTCAGTGAGGGGCTCTGCCTAACATGGACTGGGATTTTATTCCAGAGTGAAGGGAGCCTCTAGGTTATGAATCTGTCCCTCCAGCATGTCCTATTTATTTCTGTGCTGAGGTTCAATTCTCTCAATCGCATAGCTCTAAGGGATTTGGATTTTCTGAGGTGGAGCATGTCCATTAATTTCAGGTTGGACATGGCTTTGTACGTCAGGCATAGATCGCCTCTGAGTAGGCGGTATGCAACTGAGTAGAGCTGGAGTTTCTTTAGCCGAGCAGCATATATGGCATATGTTTGAGTCCCTTGATCCTCTTTGTGAGGTACTTTTGGGGTCTTTCTAGTTGCTGCAGGTGTTGGGTAAGGTACATCCCAAATGGGGCATTGAGTGGGCCTGATGAGGGAAGAGTACAGGGGCACATTGACCTCCCTTGATCTAGATGTGAATCCTTTCATGATGAGATGGGTTATATAGAAGGTCTTTCTAACCACTTTGGCAATGTGATTGTCAAAGGAGAGATTACTATCAACTTGGGTCCCTAGGTCCCTAATTATTTCTTCCGTACTTAATGGATTACCACCTATGTGGTAATTTGTGGGTACTTTGTTTTTTCCAAAGGGTATGACTAAACATTTTTTGGCGTTTAGTTTAAGGCCATGGCTCTGGCACCAGTTATCCATTTCTATGAGTCCCTTTTGGAGGATGCTTGTGTCAGCAGGAGAGTCAATTATGGCACCCATTTTGCAGTCATCTGCGAACTTGGTCAGCCACAGTCCTCTCGTGTTAGCCTGTACCTCAGAAAAATATATACCGAATAAGAGAGGTCCCAGGACTGAGCCCTGTGGGATGCCACTTGTGACTGGTTTAGAGTCTGACATGGCTCCAGCAATTCTGACCATGTGGGTTCTGTCCTTGAGCCATTTTGCAACCCATCTTATGACATAGGGGTTTATATTTAAGCTGGAGAGCTTGTCTATGATGCCCGAGTGGGGTATTGTGTCGAAGGCTTTTGCGAGGTCCAGGTAGGCTGTGTGAACTACCTTACCCTCATCAGTGGCCTTGGTGACTGTTTCAAAGAAGTTGACCAGATTCAAGAGGCAGGATCTGCCCTTAACAAAGCCGAATTGGGTAGGATCCAGTGTCTGTAGGTCCCCAATGTCTTTGTTTATGAGTTCCATGATGATCCTTTCCATACCTTTGCAGACCAGGCTAGTCAGGCTTATGGGGCGGTAGTTTCCTGGGTCCGTAGAAGCACCTCCTTTGTGGAGTGGGACCACTGTTGCTGTATGCCATTCTTTGGGTACATATCCTGTAGTAAGGCTGAGATTGAACAGCAGCCTTATGTGTGGGTTCAGCTCTTCTTGGAGTTCATGTAGCACACAGCCCGGAACACTGTCTGGTCCCATTGATGCTGTGTTTTTTGCTTTGGAGAGGGCGGCTCTCACCTGGGCATCTGAGATGTCAGTGAGGCAACACTCTGCTGGGATAGATATTTGTCCTTTTGGGGGGGGGGGGGAGTTTGCACTGAACCTGTCTGCCAGGATGTTGGCAATGTCTGTGGGTTCAGTGTATTTTTTTCATTATGAACTAACTCAGAGCATATCTGGGAGTTGCCACCCATGTTTCTAACATAACAAAAGAAGGCCTTATGATTATCTTTAGTGTCTTGTGCAATTTTTCTCTAAAAGCTGGCCTTGGATGATTTTATGAGGGAACATAGTTTTTTTGCTAGTACTGATCAGAGATGCCTTCCCTTTTAGGGATTTTGCTCTATCATGTAGTAGCTTCCTCCTTCTGTTGTATAGCTTATTTATGGCTGGGGTCCACCAGACAGGATGCCTGCCTTTGGGGAAATGGGTCTTAGTTTTATTTGGGATTGCATGATCCATGCATTCCCGAAGGTGTCCATAGAATGCGTTTATAAAGGATTCAGCAGATTGAGCTGTAGTTTCCACTGGCCTGGGGGCCTTGAAGGATTTCACTTCAGATTTAAGAAGTGTGAAGTCAGGTTTTGAGAAGTTCTTCACTGTGGTCTTCTGTGCTGGGGGTGGGGGCGGGATGTGAATTTCCAGTGAGATTAATTTATGGTCTGATCTTACCAAAGAGGGGTATACTTCTGGTATGGAACATTGTGTCCCCATGTTTGTGATGATCAGGTCTAGTATGTTCTCCCCTCTTGTGGGAGTGGTGACTAGTTGTTCCATAGCATTTGAGTTTATGAATTCTAGGAACCTTTGGGCTAGGGTGTTGGGGCTTGAGTAATGCTCCCAGTCTATGTTTGGATAGTTGAAGTCCCCCAATATGAAAAAGTAGTTGGCGTGAAAGTACGCTGCACGCCAATGAGTCAGGAAATTAGACCTCTGAAGATTCCGCCAATATAGTAAATACCACAACGTCTCAGGTGGATATGCTCACAGTGTGCAATTCTACTATCTCCAAAAACTGCTATCACGGACTCCACGACCAGTTGTTTTCAAAATTTATTGCACAAAATAGAAACAAAACAAACCAGGTTAAGCGCTTTCACACACTGAAGCGTGTGCTTCCTCAGAACAACTTCCTCTATTCAAAATATTGCTTAAATAGCCAAGTTGGCACTCAAATCATTTCATTTAAAACAGTTTAAAGCTATATTACCATTAACATGCAACAGAACTAAAACCTGCATAACATTGCATACTCACAAAAATATAAAATAACATAGATTAGATACAAATACTGTTAGTTCTTATAATCAAACAAATAACTAACATTTCCATCAACCAAAGTGCATAACAGCCATATCAATGTGCAAAATAAGCGAATGAAAAATATTAAAAATGTTAAAAATGTCCAAATCCTACTCAGTATCACATTGCCCATAGGGAAAAATTCAAAGGGAAGATTTCATAGACTCTAAAATATGTATATACATTAAAAACTCCTGATAAAAAGTCCTTAAAAACCTACGCACAATACTTATTTAAATAAATGTATATATGTGTACAATTAATAATAATAACAATAATAAAATTTGTTGTTAATAAATATATTAAATAAATAAATAAATTAATTAATAAATAAATAAATAACTAGTGATGTGTGGTCCTGTTAATGAATGCAAATACTTATAAATCTAACATGGGTTTCACTGATATATATTCGTTTATTCCTGGGAGTGTAGTGGCATCTGTCATAATTTGCCAATAGCATTCCCTGAATGCAAGATGCCCTTTTGTATTACCCCCTCTGGGGTTAGCTTTAATTGCTTCTAAAATGCAAAACCTGAACTCATGCTCAGCTCCCTTATTAATTATATGCTTTGCTAAGGCATTTTTCTCATCCTTTTTCCTTATAGAGTATGTATGTGCATATATCCTTTTCTTAAACTGTTGTTCGGTTTTTCCTATATAATAGGATGGACAGGCTGTACATTTTGCCATATATACTATGTATTTAGTGTTGCAATTCCCTTTTTTCGTAAATAATTTTGTTCTATTATAATTTTCCAATACTATCTCCTTTTCTTCTATAATGTATTGGCACTGATTGCACACACCACATTTCCTAGTACTGCCTTTGTTATTTGTTGCATTTCTCTTTGAATTACTTTCCAAAAGCGATTTTAAGTTCTGTCCCTTTCTATAAACAAACCTTGGTTTTACTCCTAATACATTCATCATCTCATCACTACTTAAAAGTATGCCAATGATTTCTAATAATTTCCTCTATCTTGTTACTATATGGACCATATTCTATTACACAGGACCTACCATATGTAGTAACATTTGCTCTGTACACTGATTCATCTTTGTTAAACGTGTTGTTCTTGTACTTATTTCCCAATAAAGGTGCATACTTCTTTCCCCATTCTTTAATAACCTCATTGCTTACCTTTTCCATCATTTTGCTTTTGTATCCCCCATCAGTAAAAAGTGAGGTAATAAATTTAACCTCTTTAAGCATGTCCTCGTATTCAGATGTCATTCTAAGTGCCCTTATACATTGTCCCTTGTAAATATTTCTCTTCGTCTTAATCGGATGACAACTCTTGTAATCTAAATATGAGTTGGTGAACGTGTCTTTTCTATGTATGTTTGATTTATATATTCCATCCTTTCTAGTTATCAGTGTGTCCAAATACGGAACTCCCACATTATTACAAATTGAGGTAAACTTTAAAAAATTGCTGCTATTGTTTAAGTAGGTAAAAAATACCTCAAAAGATTTCAAATCACCTTCCCACATAATATATATATCATCCAAAAAACGAGAATAATACTTTATCCTGTCCATATATTCACTAGAAAAAATTGTCTTCTGTTCCCACCATAACATTACCATGTTAGCAAATATTGGGGCACAGGCCGAACCCATTGCCACACCGTTTACCTGTCTGAATAGTTCTCCTTCGAAATAGATGTGATTATTATCAAGAACTATGGACATTAACTCATTTATAAGTTGCACTTTGTCCCAGTCCATCTCTCCATATCTGTAAATACACTCACTGAATGCTTCCAACCCGTCTTTTTTAGGGATACATGTAAAAAGATCCACTACATCAATGGAGGCAAATAATACATTGTTACTGCTAATGTAGGTAGGGAAGTTAACCAAAAATTCCCACGAGTCTTTAAACAAATGCTCAACTTTGCTGTAAATGTGCTTCAACATGGTGTCAATAGCAACCCCTATGGGAAAAGTTTTGGATTTGCTGCCTGATATAATGGGTCGAAAGGGTGGGTTGTTGACATTTTTATGCACCTTTGGTATACCCACCATTGTGGCTAAAGTAGGGTATTCTACCCTAAGAAATTTGTACAAGTCATCAGTAATTCTATTGTCAATTAAATATTCTTCCAGGTACAAATCTATCCTTTTGTAAGCTATATTCAACTCGTTGATGGATATACTTTCATAATTCTTCTGATCATATATTAAGTCGAATATTTTGCTCTTATATTCCATACTGTCGTAAACCACAACCCCCCCCCCCCCTTGTCAGGCTTCATAATCCTGTATTCAGAACTTGATCTTAATTCTTCCAAAACTCTAGTTTCTTCAAAAGTTAAATTGGTGCTGCCCCCATCCTTTCTAAAAAACGTTTTTTTATGATAAATGTCATATGTAACAGCTCTTTCAAATCTACCTACCTCTTTGTTCATCATCGGCATAAATGTACTTTTCTTCTTTAATGTTTTCACATCAGTATGTGCTTCCTCCTTAGATGTAGTATCTTTGAACATAATAGCCAAATTTAGCTTCCGAACATATTTTTTGATATCACAAACACAATCCACTAATCCAAATTTCCCTGTGGGTATGAATTTCATCCCTTTGGAGAACAATCCAAAGTGAGCCCTATTCAGTTTCATACTAGTGTAATTGAATATTTGAAAATTGTTGTACCTACTGATATGCCCTTCATTTTCTATGAGTATGTCATTGTCTTCAGTACCCTTGTCTGAAACTACCTCATTGGAGCTAATCACCTCCATGTCCTGTCCTTTGTCCATTTTTGATATTGCTTCCTGTTGTAGTCCTGATAAAAATTTTCTTCCCTTTGTTCATTAAAATTTCCCTTTCTAGTATTCACTTCACCCCTATAGTCATTAAATTCCCTATGTGGTACCTGGTATACTTTGTTCCATGAGTATACCTTGCCTGTATTATATTGCTCAACATCCCTAGTATATTTCTTATATTTCCTTTCTAAAATCTTATCTGTTCGCTTTTTTGCTAAGTCATATTGCCTGTAGTATAATTTTTCCCATTGTGGAAATAACTTGTCATTAACAATTATATCATTCAACTGTTCAATTTCTTGTAATTCCTTACAAAGTTTTGCATCATAATAATTAATTAACATTTTAATATATTCTGAACCAAATTTATCAAATAATTTGTTAAATTCAGAGCATACATCCTCTGTCCACTCTATGCCCATAGGGGCTTTGTAAAAACGCAATCCCATAGGAACAATATTAGAATTAATACAATGTGTTAAATAAGCATTATCAAGCTTAACAGCATTAATCACATTCAACCTTTTACCAAAATCACAAATTAAATCTCTTAAAGTCCCCTTGAACGTATGTGTTTGATTATTTACTTTCTCCTTCTTTTTGTCAAACACACAATCACTGTCCAAGAAGTCCTTTAAGTATTGTTCCTTACTAATTTCTTTGTTAAGAAGTCCAGTTTTATTTAACTTATTAGTAACAGTACCTTTGGTTTCCGAAACTCTTGTAGCTACATGAGCATAAGTTTTCATATTTTGGCTAGTTTTCGGTCTGGTTCCCGTTCTCCTTGCTTCCTCCACCATATTGCCAAAAGAAAAGTCAAACGTAAACTCATTTCGCAACAACTTACTGTTGCCCATCTCCGTTGTATCTCCCACATTCGGCAAATCAATATTATTAGAATCACAATGTCTAGATACCTGTCCATTCGGTATCTCAGGCGAGGAAGTGAGAACAAAATCCTTCACCTGTTCCACCCAATATGATGGTGTTTGGAGAGACCTTCATATTCTCCAGTGTCTTCAGGAAGGCCGAGTGGGTTTCCTGAGTTTGAGAGGGTGGTCTGTAGCATGCTACAAACTGGAAGGCAGTTTTGCCCACTGTTAATTGCACATGGATGGTCTCTGATGCTTCATGCAATGCCAGTAACCTGGAGGTGTGGGTATCCTTGATGAATATGGATATGCCCCCCTCCTTTTGTGTTTCGGTCCAAGTTTTGGGGCCGAAAAGCATGATATGAGGTATAACCTGGTAGTGCTGGGGTGCTCTCAGGAGCCTTAAACCAGGTTTCTATCACTGCACAAGACATCGATGTTCTCCATACTGAGGAGGGCTTCGAGAGCATGCATCTTGAGGTTTAGACTTCTGGCATTGAGCAGCATTACCCTTAGTTTCTTTCTACTTGTGTTTTCAAAGGAGGTGGGTTTGTCTTTTGAGCCTTGCCTAAAAAAGGCACTATGGGGGTGGCAAGAGCCTTTGCCAATATCCGAAAGCCCAGAGGTGACAGGTGCAAGCTGTCCCTTGCGAAGCAGCGTGGCTTGTCGAGCATGTCATCCCAAGCAGACAGACACTGGATCCCCTTTGAATGACACCAATACGTAAGCCAATTGTTGAAATTGATCATTTTGTCTTTATACTGTGGCATCATTCGTGGTGAGGGTAAGATGCTGCTCAAGGTCAGGGTCATACCAGCCTGGGCTACATAATCAGAGAGCTCCTCTATGTCTCTTTTCATGTAGTCCAGGGAGGTACATGTCAGGTCATTCACACCAGCATGGACAATGACTGAGTCATATTTGTACCTGCTTTGGAGTGACCTGAGTGCTTGTGTTATGTGGCGGATTCTAGCACCCGACAGGCAGCTCACTGCAACCTTTTCCTTGTTCAGCCTGGTGAGCGGGGTGTCAGTGTGTCTGACTATAGAGTCACCTATTACAAGTGTATCAGGTATGTTGTTAGGCCTTAAGGGTTGTGACTGTTTGGCACACTGACTTTGTGAAATATGTGTTGCATGTGATTTGTTTTGGGGTAGTGGTTGCTTGGATGTCTGCTTTGGAGGTCTCTGCTGCTTTGGCAGATTTTTATTTAGGGCCTCCGAGCATGTTTTTATGTGTTTATGTGTTTGGTTTGCAGTTGTCATAGGTCTATGTGAGACTGGATTTATGGTGTGTGTGGTTACCTTCTCCTCCTGATTGGTTACGCCAGTACCGGGTCGAGAGAGCTCAGCCTCCAGTTTGGCTATATGGTTGCATCTCTCACATATATTTGTACTTGTTGGGAGGAGGAGAGGGTTGTCTTTGTACATGAGGCAGTTGTAACATTGCCTCAAGTTTCACAGATTCACCAGCTGAACTGGAGAGGAAGCCAGCAACTGACCTTTTGACATGCTAAAATAGTATAGGGAACTCCTTTGTAACTGAATCAGAAGGACCAATAGGGGATGAGGTACTCAAGGGGATTATATGAGGATGTAGTGCTTTTTTAGTTTAATAGTGCTTAACATATAAAAAAAATGCTTATATGAGCAAGCGCAGGGTTTTAGATTGAGAACAGAGTGTTTAGTTTGAGAGTTAAAGCAGTTCCAAGAGAAAAAGTGAACAGCAGACTTTGTGGAGCCGGGAATAGTTTAAACCTGATTAAGTGGTGCTGCCCGATGCTGCGCTATGCGCAAATTCATGCAAAAGCACGGTGGGCTTTAAAGCAGGGGGTTAGAAAGAGATAGGAAATGGCCCAAAACGGCCAATAAGCTACAAGTTTCTGGGCTGGAACCACTCCTCAAGGGACAGATAGGCTGCTCAGAGCTCCCCACTCCCACTGGTGAACAAAGAAGCTTCCTCCTATCCAAATAAGGATATGGGCAACACGGATACTATGACCAGCCCAGAGATCAGCAATACCTGAAGACTGGACTATTCTAGTTCAGTAAAGGCGGGAAACAAGGATATTTTTTGTTTTTTCTTTTTTTTTTTACAAAGTAGCAGAAATTAGGTACAGAAACACAGTAAATGCTTTAATTCGGCTAGCACACTTGAGTGTGTAGCCTACCAGTTAAACTAAGCAAAAACAAACTTTACAAGTGCAAAAACTCAGGAATACAGACAGGAATGCATAAAAACAACTTTGCAGAGCTTATTTAGTTAAAGAAACTCGTTTTTCAGCGAGAAAAAGTAGTCAGAAATAAACAGGCAAAAATAATACTTATACTCAATAGAAAGTCACTCTTCCACTCGCTTGGTATTATTGGTATTATTTAGTTAAAGAAACTCGCTTTTTGGCGAGAAAAAGCAGTCGGAAATAAGTAGGCAAAAATAATATTTATAATCAATAGAAAGTCACTCTTCCGCTCCTACTTGGTAGCATTTGATTATTCAAAAGCTGATGGATCTACAACTACAGCTTCTTGTACTGGCTAACAAAGCTGCCAACCCTAAGATTAGGTTGTGTATAAGTAAACTGACTGGCGAGAATGACCTGGAATCCTAATTGGTAGCATTAGATTATTATACCTCCACAGAGAACTGGAACTGAGTTTAGTGGGCAAAGATCGTGTCATTTGACCTGACACGAGAGGACTGAAAAGGTATATGGACTGAGAAGGAGCTAGTAACAAGGATTATATAAACTTAAGGAAGAGTTTTTGGTCAGGGTAAGTGTAGTTCAGAAGTATAAGAAATACATTTTTGTAACTGGAATTTTAATGTGGATAAACCAGTAAGTGCAGAGATGCAAATTTTAAAGCATATTTTAAAGCTTAGGATTGAATCTGGTAGAATCAATGAACTGAAAGTTCTAGAACTGAAGTGAAAGTGCTAGACTTCCTAGAAGTGCATGTGTTTAAGAGAGCTTTGTGATCCCACAAATTCTGATACAAGCCAATTTTAAAGGAATACTTATTTGCTAATAACAAAATATTTAAAATTGTATCGCTTATTTGTAAGGCTAAAGCTGCAGTAAGAAATATATCACTTTTGATTAAAAAAATCGCAAGTAATGTGCTAATTTGTTACAGATTTGTGAGGGAATGTGACATTACTAAGTTATGTGCTACTAACACTGAATACAATGATATTGCAGAAATGAGAAAACTGAAATGCATGCTTTAAATGAAATTGTTCATATGGAGTATGGAAAGACTACAGCTCGGGTAATTGCATCTGCTTTCTGCTATTGTATTACAAATAAACTACTGAAATGTACTGCATTTTCAGAAGAAACAAAGGAGAATACTGTTAGATTCTTGAAGCATTTTTGTCTTGTTAAGGATTCCCTGGTTTGTAATCATAATATTAGTAACAACAAAAAGTGGAGGTAATATACCATGAATGAGTGCCAGCGTCTTACTCTTTCAAGAACCAAAGGGCTTCCAGTACAGGCCAAGTCAAATCTTACAGACTGCCTCTGTCCATCAAAGATGTAGCTGCTAGATCTGGGATATATTTCCAATTTCCCACCCACTGGTCAAGGTTTAAATAGGGTTATGGAAGAGCTCTGCTTCACCTGGATAGGAAAACTAGTCCACTGAAGGGGAATTCTCCATGACACATACATGTCCTTCCAAAGTGCCTTATTTATGTCATAAGCAAAGTTTACATCCCCAGATCAAATAATCCTTATGCTGTTCATTTTGCAGAGATGTAAAAGGTCTGTCAGGGTGTGATCCAAGCATGCCTTCTATGCAGTAGTCTAGCTAAGGTGGGCTGAGATGGGCAACTGCCCTAGTGCAAAGTACCGTGGCAGGGCATGATCAGCTGATCCCAATCACCAATATAATACAAGCTTTTAAAAGCTAGTATCATATTTGCGGTGGAACCTGAGCACTGTAGCACTCTGTGTGCTGTCTACACTGTAGCAACTGCTTTTTCTTTTTGTTTTCTTTTGTTTTTCTTGTTCAGCTGAAGAGCTCTGAGAGGGGGCATGGGTCTGTAATAAGTCGATCACTACAATTTAGTGATCAGCTTATTACAGTAAAGCTGTGGGGGTGAGGCACAGGTTCATGTTACTGGCACAGGGTGTTGGATGAGTCAACTATGCTTCTACTTATATGCCAGCCATAGATCATCTCTCAAGAGTCTGTACGAGATGAGCTATAGAGAAAGGACTTTGAGGCCGTCTGCATAGGATTTGCTGCTAATGCCCTCTATTCTTCTTGTGAGGAACCTTCAGGAGCAGAGATCTTTCCCTAATGTGATTCAAGTGTAATTGAGATCACAGGATGAAGAATCAGAAGTTCGCCCCTGGTCTAGCACCTATGTCCATAATGGACACATGCTGATCAAAAACGACTGACCACTGAAGCCTAAGCCTAGATAGGCCTGTTAGAATAATTTTAAAGTTCATTAAACATGTCTGATACATTGGTAATGCATGGCTGAAAAAAGTTCCCATGTGGTCATTTTCTAGTATATACCTATGAACCTATGACCATAGTAAGATACAATAAGAACTGTGGGGGCTTCATCCATACTCTGGGGGGAGGGGGGAGGTCTGAGCATAGGCAGTAGTCAATAGATCACTGTTCCAGCTCACAAGTATGGCAGGGGCAGGCAAGGGTAGTAGGGCTGCAAAAACAAGGATGAAAGAAAAAACAGAGTTTGAAACATGTAATACTGGAGTGTACACCATTGCAATAAAAAGGAGAAAAGCTGATGACAAAACTGCCAGTTTAATGGGGATATAATCTTATTATGAGAGGCAAAGATAAAAGTGAAAAAGAGTGGTAACATCTTTTTAGTGGAATACCTGAGAAGCAAAAGCACAGCAAGAGGTTTTCCCATTCGATTCTCGGCTTGGCTTGGGAGTGCCTTCTGTGTGGAGTCTGCATGTCCTCCCCGCGGTTGGATCGTGTTCAAAAGGCATGCGTGCGTAAATGGGCTTGCCTTCGTTGAAGGTTGGGCGTTGAGCTGGCACCTTGGCGTTTCATAAAAAAATCTACTGTCAATCATTAGCAGACCGGAGCTCTGTTGTGGTGACCCCTTACCAGGAAAAAGCTGAAAGACCTGAGAAGCAAAAGCAGCGACAAAGAAGGGATGGGGAAGAAAGTGATGGCAGTTTTATTCAAAAGAAACTCAGAAGTAGTGATGGAGTTAATAAAAAGAGTGAGACGAGGAGGTGATAATCTGACAAGGAAGGATTGTGGAGAGAAAATGGGCAATAAGGAATGTTTATGCCCCACAATGAGACAAAAAAATCTAAAGGGAGTGCTTTGAATAATTGGAGACAAAAACAGTAAGGGGACACAGGTAGTAGGTGGAATTTTACTGTGACTGTAGCTTCACAAAAGAAGAGAATGTTACAGAGAAAAGAATGTAAAAGAGAGATGAGAAATGACATACAAGAACGAATGACAAGGGGAGTGCTAGAAAGTTACATGGAGTGTCATGGCCCTGAAAAAAGATGGTACACATTCCCTAGGAATTGTCTCACTAAAGAGAGTAGGGTGGGAGGATTTTTAGGTAGAGAGGAATAAAGGAAGTGGGTAGATGAAACAAAGATTCAAAAGATGCATATCTTGGACATTGCTTCAGTAAAATTGGTCAATAAGTTAAAGATGCAGGAATCAGACAGAATATGATGGAGCTGAACAAAATTCACATGGCAAACATCATCAGAGAAGAAAGAGTTAAGAAAAATAAGAGGAGAAATGCTGAAGGGGACAAAGCAGAGCAGAAAGATACATGGTAGGATGGATCATATCCCTAACTGGAATTCCCATACAGGATTGTCAAGAGTCCCAAGTATTTAAAGCAATCCCTTCATCTAAATAATTTAATTTCTAAAAGTAGAATAAATACAGTTCTAAATCTTTTTCCTTCTTCAAAAAGAGACTGACACCAGATCAGTCCTTTTACAGGTTTTATTGGGATAAGCGCTTCACCCTTGAAAATTTCTTCAGGATCGAGAGAGGGTGGGTTAAATACTTCTAAAGTAAGGAAGAGACAGAGGGATAGAGTATATAGAATGAAGGCCAGGGAGAGGGCTGAAATGGAAAGAAAACAGAAGACCAGTGGTAGAATCACTAGTGTATTATGGGTGAGGACTGCACTTGAATGTTTACAGCTGCTATTACTAATACAAATTCTGAAATACACTTTGGAGTAACAGAGCAACATAAGGAAGATAAACCGTGATAGGTTGTTATCCACATGCAATAAGATAGAAAGAAGGAGAGAGTACAAAAGAAAAGAGAGCACTCAGGTGGCTTGTGCTGTTGTTTGTTTTTCGGATTTTTCCCGGTACGGGGTCACCACAGAGGAACTCTGGTCTGGTAATGATTGGCAGTAGATTTTTATGAAACACTGAGGTGCCAGCTCGATGCCCAACCTTCAATGAAGGCACACTCATTTACGCACGCATGTCTTTTGAACGCTACCCAACCGCGGGGAGGACATGCAGACTCCACACAGAAGGCAATCCCAAACCAAGCCGAGAATCGAACGGAAGAACCTCTTGCTGTGAGGTAACAACACTACCACTATACCACTGCGGTATTCCCTCAGGTTGCTTGTGCTAACAGACAAATTACAGCAGGATTTGATTTTTATTTAGCCGTACCATTCCTGGGGGTATGTGGGGAAAGCGGCAGTGCCAGTGTTTAGGAAGGAAAAGGTACATCTTCCACCTTAGGCAGGTTAATGAACAAATTAACCCTAAGTTATTGGGTTTGCAGACAAGTCAGATTAACTTAAATAAAGCAAAAACAGAAGATGATAGTTTACGAAGGGCAAGACAAAAGGTAAACAAAGTTACGGGAGGAGATTGTGAACAGGATGTTCCCATTACTCCTAACCCCTATGTTGGGTTAAAATATGACATCTCACATGTATTTATTTATTGCATTTTTTTTTTTACTGGGATGGATTAGCTGGGACTAAAAGACCCCTTTTCAGTGGAAGCCTAGACTGAAAAAGTTACACAGAAGAAAACTTACAATTTGGAAAATGCAGTTGTAACACTTTTGATAGTAAATAAAGAAACTGAAGGAATTCTACACCAATTACTTGTGCCAACAACATTAGGATACTTGTAATGGCACTAGCCTATGATTATGTGTTGCATGTTGGCATAATGGTTGAGGTCATAGTCTCCCATGCATAAAATACAAAGTTTTTTCCTGACCTCCAGCCAGTATCTCTATGCAGTTTGCATGTTCTCCTTGTCTCACCATGGGATTTCTCTCACCTCCCAAAATCATGCTGAGTGCTTTCATCTCAAACTCACCCACATGAGTTATGTGCAGCAGAATAGACCTAGATGGTGCCCTTTAGGGAGAAGAGTTGTATAGACCACCTGCTTTGGGTATCTACTCTGGTGTGCAGCATCCTCAAAACAGAAGAAGACAGATCATCTTCTGCACACCGTGTCAAGGTTAGTCACTCAATGGTGTAAAATACAGCTCTAGGTGATTGACAAATGTTGCCAAATGGACATGGGTGTTTGCCTATGATAAGTGGGTTGAAGATCCATCCTACTCTGACCTATGCCAGGGACCCATGCTAATAGTGAGAGAGGTGTATGTGCCTCTATTGGGTCAGTGTGTGCCTGCCATGAGACCCAGATGCCCTGGGTCAATAAGCATCTTGTTTAATTGCCCAGCTTGGTTTATCTGGGGTATCTCTGTTGAGTGAAATCTGGATGTAAAACCAATAGACCTGTCAAACATGAACTAGGATTTGCTAGGTTGACTGGCAGCAGACAGCTTGGAAGTGGATGGTATGATGGTAAGAAGGGGTTGGACTTCCTATTTATTTAGGAGACAGAGTGGAAGAGCAGTGCAGCAAAGCCACTTTGCTTGGGATCATGAGTCTACTATTCAGGAGGAAGGCAGGCTAGGAATGTTGGGAGAATTGTGGTGAGAGAGAGGCTTCAGAAGACATTGTCAGAATTAGAGACCTCAGACTCCAGTATAATGATAGGGGATTAATAAGGTTGACTAATTTAATGGAATTTTTTATATGTAATAACACTCAAGTGGTATACCTTGCAACTTTTGAATCTTGTTAATGTTTTTATATATGGTAAATAAGATGGTCACCTTCATTTCGTTGACAGTTCATTTCGCCGACAACCAAGTCAGCAGGCCCAATTCACTGACACTTCATTTCACCGACACTCATTTAGTTGAAAATGATATATGGCCTATTCCCCACTGTAGAGTGACCTTGGAGTTAGAATATGTAGTAAGGGTGGGTGTGGGGGGCACAGCCCCCCACAATGGGTGGTGTGGGGCACAAAGCCCCCCACATATCATAAATGTTTTACAGTATACAGATACATTCTTAGAAGTGCAATGAATAACTATTACCAACAAACCATTATAGAATCCCAGTATTTGGGGGGGGGCTTCACCCCCCACACCCCCCCCTTACTATATATTCTAACTCCAGGGTCGCTCTACAGTGGGGAAGATGCCATATATCATTTTCTATGAAATGAGTGTCGGTGAAATGCAGTGTCAGTGAATTGGGCGTGCTGAGTTGAGTGTCGGTGAAATGAACTGTCGACGAAATGAAGGTGATCCATATAAATAAATATATATATATATATATATATATATATATATATATATACATATATATATATATATATATATATATATATATATATATATATATGGATCTAGGTCATTTGCTCAAGTGAGCAAATGACCGAAACCCAAACGGCCAGGAATACTTACGCAAAAGTGCTTTTCACCGAAGAAGCACTTTTGTGTAAGTATGACTGTTGCCGAGGCTGTACTGTGGTGCAGGTAAGGGAAATTTCCCTTTTCCCCACTGTAGTGCAGTCTTGGAGGGAGAATATTAAAGTAGGGGGGGTGCAGGAAGGTGAAGCCCCCCCCCTGCTAAAATGTAAATGTAGTGTTTTATTTTTTTTTGTAACACGCTTTAACGAAATCGCTTTTTCAATAAAAGCGCTTTCATTAAAGTGTGTTCGGTTATTATGGATTCAGACGTTTGCTTACTCGAGGAAACGTTCTAGATCCATATCTATATATAAAACACATGCATACACATATGTATATAAATGGGAACACTACATAATCTCAAAAGTTTGAAATACAGAATTTCAAACTTTCAAGACCATATAGCCGAACCCCCAAACTACCAAAAGACCAGAAGCGTGAATTTTAAAATCCCGGCTATTGGGAGTTTGTAATTCACGCTTCTGGTTTTGCTGTATCGTGGAAGGGCAGATAAGTGTTTTTGTTTAACTTTGTTGGTTAGGGGTTTAGTGTATAAGTGTGTGTTGAGAGTGTGATGTGCGTGTGTGAGGGGGATGTAGGCATGTGGTGGTGTATTCGTGTGTTTGTCTATGTAGTATGACCTTGGAGTTAGAATATTTAAGTATGGGGGTTGTGGTGGGCGCAGCCGCCCTGCTTGTCTGTAGGTTAGGTTTGTGTGTTTTTGGAGAAGGTGTGTGTATGTGTCTGTGCGTGGTGTATGTTGTGTGTAGTTTTTGGTAGTTTGAATTTCGCAGTTTTGTTTTTTCAGTATTGTAGTGTTTTGGGTGTTTGGACTCGGGATTTTGGGCATCGATAGAGTGAGTGTTCAGTATTTAGTAGTGGATCCATATATATATATATATATATATATATATATATATATATATATATATATATATGCACACACACACACACACACACACACACACACACACACACACACACACACACATCTTTATATATCATTTTGTTGAAAGTATCGCATCTGTTAATAAGAACTTCCTCCTGCTAACTCTGTCTCATGCTCACACTTACCTTCCATTTCTAGTCCCAGATTTCTCCTTAAAACCAGTCTCTACTTCCTACAGCAGACATTTACTACAAAAACTGAAACCTAGCTCACCTGCAGCAAATCATCTCCTGGTAAAATACATTTAAGTTAGTTGTCACTTTAGTCACTTATCCTGATAGCAGATGTATCATTTAAGTTTATGGAAGAATTTCTGCATCATTCCTGTACATAAATTTTCAGCTCTTCACCAGCACAAACCCCTGACCTACTAATCCTTACAGATACAATAAAGAAAGCCAAGGCAAACCTGTCACCTCTCTATCCCTAGACTTATCTAATGACTTTGGTTTAGTCTCCCATCAAAAACTTCTACAACTGTCTTCATTAGGGTATCTATTCCACTCTCCAGTGGTTTCATAACTACTTATCTGGTAGATACCAGTATTTTAAATGACATTCCACATTCTCTCCTTACCACTCCCAGTGGCACAAGGTTAAATTGCGGAGTTTAGACAAAGAAAACTGTTGATGCAGGGTTTGAACCCTGCTTACAGATAAGGGAGGAGGGTTTGGCATAAGTGTTAACGTCTTCTAAGGTAAGCACCTTAACCATTATGCCAACCTCCCACCCTTTGCCTCACAAATACAAGGTAAGGAGTTTGATTCTGACCTGTGGTTATTGGCTAGACTTGTATTAGTCTGCAGACTAATAGCCTAGTATTTACCTGTGAATCTTCCTGTCAAACCAGAAGGTTTCATTCTAGACTCATTACTCTTTAATATCCTCTGATATAATCCTCACACAGCCTCCTAACAAGGCTCTATAATACAACACGCAGACAATTCAACATTAATTTGCTCTTTTGACAATGTTAAGCACCTGAAGAGATTATACTACAGGCTTTTAACTCTGTTGAAAGCTGGCTATGTGAAAATTGATTGTTAGTTAACTACCAAAAAATACTTATTTTCTTCCTCAAATCCCTTAATCAAGAAACAAGTTTGCAATCTGTGCTGAGAGCTCTGAAGAATACCAAAACAGAGGTTAGCTCACATACACACTACTAGATTAAAAACTGACAATAATCTTAAATTTGACCTATGTATACATAACAGTATAAAAAAGCCCCAATAAAAACTGGCAATACTGTATGCAGCAAAGAAATTCCTAACAAATTCTGCCAAAATTCTTGCCAGCACATACATATTTCCATTTTTTCTACATGCAGTGCCTATCCTGACAAACATACAGCTATATCTAATGGCTAAGATCGATCAATGCTACAACAAAGTAGATAGATTTGCAGCTTACAAACCATACCTAACCTGTCACGCCATAACCCCCCCCCCCCCCAAATTACACTGGCTTGCGTTTCTGCACCATCTAACCTCCACTCAGCTCATGTTGGCCCACAGAATGATGTGGACTCCATTTGCTTACTCAGCCATTGGTTGCATTCTCCATTACCATCCAAGTCACCCCCCCCCCTTTGATAAAATAATAAACTCCTTGCCATCTACAGTATAAACCTAATAAAACAGTTGGAGTCAGTCTTTACTCAAATTGTGTGGCTGGAATGTGGAAGACAATTCCTTGTTCAGTCCATTCCTCACCTCCATTGTTTCAGACCAGTATTAAAAGATTTCCTTTCTTCCTCTTGACATGTTCCTGTTCCACAGAAAGAAGTTAATGCCCCTCTTGATCTCGATTAATCTGCTCACCATGCAGCATGTTACATTACTTGTCTGTCCCCTGTACTGTACCTTTTATACAACATGTAAACAGCATTTCTATCCTTCTCTAGTACAGTACCACTAACATCATCTGATCATCTGATAAACAATTGTTTTATCTACTAACCCAACCTATATATTCCTCTGTAATCATGTCATTTTTCTGTAGCTACAAAACCTAGCAATGTGAGCCTACAATGTAAAAAAAAAAAAAAAAAACAAGTATCATCTGAAGAACTCCTATGTGTAAGGAGAAAAAACACAGTGAAACAGTTAAGCATTTCATATTTATTTTTTCAATAAAAATTTCTTTAGTATGTAACTAATGTATTAGTTGTTCTGTTATTTAACCATTCAATTTTCCAACTTCGATATTATACCTATTGATGCTATGGTACGTTGACTATATGACATAGGTCCAGATGACATCTGCCTAGCCTACAAGGCATCAAATGACATCTCACATGTTTACAAAGCCTGCAACATCAAAATCACTTAAACAAGAGATTTAAACCTCCACTACAACATAATGAGAACTTGTTGGTAGGATTGATACAGTTCTCAAAGAGCTCCTCTACTGTGGAGAACACTTTCTCTTTATATTAAGCTAACTAGCTTTATAGCCTTCTTCAAAGACCACCTTGATGAGAGCATGTCATGAGAATTTATTTATTTATTAATGTTTGACTGTAGGGAAAGTCCAACTTGGTAGGTACCCATTTTCATCTGACTCCTGTTGAGAAAAGTTCCAAAGTATCATATAAACATTTCAGAAAAAAGCATTACAGGCTTCAAAAATAATACGAAAAGATCTTTTTCTTCTTCTTTTGACTTTTCCTGGTTAGGAGTCGCCACAGCAGAACTCCGGTCCGCTAATGATTGGCAGTAGATTTTTTTACAGGTGCAGAGGTGCCAGTTCGACGCCCAACCTTCAACGAAGGCACACCCATTCTACTCATGTCTTTTGAATGCCACTCGACCATGGGGAGGACATGCAGACTTCACACAGAAGGTGCTCCAGCCGAGAATCGAATGGGAGAACCTCTTGCTGTGAGGTAACAACTACGAAAAGATCTACAGTTTAGATAATCACACCAAATTAGACATAATGAGACATCACTGGTTAAAAATAGATACAGCTTATGTGACAAATTAAATGAAATGCTAGCATGTTTGAAGAAATGAAAGGTAAGTTGGTATATAATCGCAAAGTGAAGTCAGAGAAAAAAACGGTTATAGCATAATTACATACAGAGTCAGGTGACAGAAATGGATTGAAGTTAAGAAGTGAGTAAGGAGGTGTAAGGTATGAATAGGTACTTGTTTAATAAATAAACATGGCAAAAATACATTCTTAGCAGGTCAGGCATCTTAATAACTTATGGAACTGCAGAGCAGGTAGGAGTATTTGAAGTGGCTAGGTTACCATGATCTCCACTGCCCAACTTAGTAATACATGCTAACCTTAACCCTGCCCCTAAACTTAACACTACACTGTACCTTAGAAATCCCTTTGTAACACTGTCATTATTCAAATTATGTCTTACTGTTATTGAAACATTTTAATTTAAAGATCACAAAACAAAAGTGATTTCTTTTGGAGGTCCTGTTACTAGGAGGGCAAGTGCAGGGTTAAACTGCCCTTGGGAGTCTTTTCATACCTCAGCACCTTTCCTTAGGGAAGGTCAAACCTTGTACCTTTTGTTTACATGGTAAATATCTTAACCATTACGCCATTCCCTAAATATTTATATGAATGTCCAAAGAGTTTACTGCAATTTTTTGCATTTGGCATTTTTATTCTGCAAACATTCCTGCTATAATCAGAAAGTTATAGATTAAAAGTGAGTATAGTGTATACTGTAGTGATGGACACACACACACACACACACACACACACACACACACACACACACACACACACACACACACACACACACACACAGTAACATAGCAGGCACTATGCGCGTGCGTTCACACATACACATACACACACACACACACACACACACACACACACACACACACACACACACACACGCTATACGGTTTGCTATTGTTTGTGCGAACGACATTCTGTCGGCAGCAATGCGCCGACAATCAGAATGTCGAACGCACAAACATTTGTGCACAAGATAGTCGACTCCACCTATGCGAATGTACTACTGCATTCGCATAAGTGTAAGTCGACTATCTGCACAGATATCGCTTTACAGTGGGGAGTGGAAATTCATCCACATCCCCACTGTAGTGCGATCTCAGAGTTAGACTATATAAGTAGGGGTGTGTGGGGGGTGCAGCGGGGCTTGCCCTCCTGCAAAAATGTGATTTGTCATATAGGAGTTTGATTTACACCAGCTCCTATATGGCTATCATGTGGTGGTTCTGACAACAATGTCGAGTCAAATGCATCAAGCATTTGGTTCGACATTCTCAACGTTATTTTTTTTTTACTTTCGGTATTACTATTCGTTTATTTGAACAGAAAATATATATATATATATATACACACACATGTACATATATGTGTGTGTGTGTGTGTTATATGGGTGTGTGTGTGTGTGTGTGTGTGTGTGTGTGTGTGTGTGTGTGTGTGTGTGTGTTTGTGACCTAGTTCCATGGGCTTAGAGACACTGGGGGGGATTCAGTAATCCTCCGTGTAAGACTATGTCTTATACGGAAATGGCAGCCTAAGAGTATGACGTCTGTGCACCATGCATATTCATGAGGGTGTGCTGACTCAACTCCAAGGCTAGCACGGAGTGTGTAGGAGTGCAGGGGGCGTGTCAGACTGCCGAGCAGTCCAAATATCCACGCTCCTGCAAGTGCCTAAATCTGCAAATGTCAGCAGATATGAGTGGGTCCCCTCAAATGTGTATACCCCCAACACTACACTCCCCCACATTCAAAACCCCTGTACAAATGAAATAAAATGTAAAACAATTTTTTTTTATTATTCCCGATATAGCTGCCCGTACTTGCGCGGGTGTGCCCATTGCTTAGCTACAGTTAGCAGTTTAGACATCGAAGAGGATAATAAACCTCTTATATGCAAATTAAGCCAAATAGCAATAGCATAGTGGTAGAGCCTTCGCACAAAGAGGAGGCATTCCCGGTTGGAGTCCCACCACTCCCCTTTCCATTTTCTGTAGGAAATCTGTGCATAAAAATAATTCCTGACATTTACCTTTTAAATTTTATTAAAATGCATTGAAATGGCCTATGTAGTAGTGAACAATATTTTAAATATATATACATATATACATATATATATATATATATATATATATATATATATATATATATATATATATATATATATATATATATGAGAAGGTGAAACAGTCATGCATACTAATGAATGCATAAGTAACCTATCTTAAGAAATGTGAAGCACTGCCAAGCAACGTTTACCAGTATTAAGCACATATAAGAATAATCGGCCATAGCTAAGCACTGCTTTAACTAGCACAATGGCTTTGCGTGGAGCTGCGCATCGCACCAACTAGCGCAAACAAAACATTTCTGCGTGGAGCTGTGCACTGCGCCAACTAGCGCAACGTTGGGCAACGTCGGGCAATGTAGAGCAACGTTGGGCAAAGTTGAGCAAAGTCGGCTAAACATATAGCCATACCTCCTAGATGGTCAGGCCAGTAGTAAAATATGAAACAATGACAGGCTTTGAACCCGGGATACTGTGCACCATAATCACAGTACTGAACCACTAAGCCATGACAGCTTTTGCTGTTCATGCACTGTCAACATACATATACATATTAATGAAAGTTTACTCAGTACTAAGCAGGTGTACACTCAGCTGAGAATTTTCAAAACCGGCCAATCACAAATAAGCGTGGGAAGTGAGGCATATTTAAGCTCCATAAGCGGGAATAATTGCCATAACTGGTTGTAGCTCCCATCTGCAGTCAGAATGGCCGGTGCTGGAGAGGGCTCTCGTTTTTGAGCGCAACGGTGGGGCATTGAGGAGTCAAAACTGATGGTTTGGCTCCTTGTCCATCATCATGATGCAAGACTCCTGCAGGGCCAGTTCCAAGGCACGGAGTACAAAGCGGAAGCTTGGAACCGTCTAGCACATGATCAGACACCACCATGCAGACCTGAAGAGACGGAGGCAGGACCAACTGAACCAATGGATACAGGAGGCCCATGGAAATGACAATGCCCCACTACTGAGTAGGTATCCATGGAATGGAGTATGTAAGAATAGCTATTGCAGTCTATATAATGGACAGGTATGTCTCAATATCCCTTCATTTACTTCACAGCTGCAGGTGTCTGTGCTGTGAATCAGCAAGCCTATGCATATAGGCTGCTAAGGCTGCACCACCAGGCAGGTTAGTAATTATTCTGCATGTATTGTTATATAAAATAAGTGAGAGAGCCTGAAAAAAAGTTTTGTAGCCCAATAATAAAGGCATAATAAGCCCTGAATAATTTCTCTGCATGTACTGTTATATAAAATAAGTGAGAGAGCCTGAAAATGAGTGTTGTAACCCATTAAGAAAGGTATAATACATCTTGAATAAGTCCTCTGCATGCACTGTAATATCAAATAAATGAGAGAGCCTCCAGAAAAGTGTGTAATGTAGTTAATAAAGGTATAATTCCTGGAGTGTGTCTGTGTCACTTACTTCGAAATGTTGTTGTACTCTTGCATTATATAAATAGTACTGTTGTATTAAGCGCTGTAACCCACACTTGGCCAGGCCCATATAAAGTGGATGAAGGGAGTGCCAGTAGCTGGGAAGCATATTTACAGTCCTCAACTGTTGGTTAATGGCTGACATGCATAGGTAAATCTGGCACACGGGTAGCTTGTTAATGTGTTCCTCAGAAATTTCAGTGTGCTGCTAGAAATGTACGGGGCTGTAGAAATATAACCGATAATGTCACCTGAACACATCCAGATATGTAGATATATAAATATAAAAGAAATATATAAATACATAGAAGTAACATCTGAATCCTGGACAGTTTGTATGTCAGATACAGGTCAGGTATGTAAGGAACTAGCCAAACTCATTTCACAACATAATAGACTTTGCCAAGTGTAATAATACATGTAGGGGATATACACCTGCAGTCAATAGGAATGTAGTGTAAACTACAAGTAAATATAAGATGTTAATGGAGGTATCTTTTTACACCCTACTGTATGTGCATAAACAATGCAATTCCACACCTCAATGGGTATGTCTAACCTCAAAACATTTGTTGGGACATATGCCCTATTGGTTTATAAAAATCTGCATTTACTTTGATGCATGTACCCTGTTCAAATACCACAATCTTGGTGGCCTGTTGCCACCAATCAATCCTGCTTGCTATTGGAATGTCCTCTGTTTTTCTGTATATGCATGTGTTATGCTTGCTGTTCAACTGTTGGAACTCTGGTGTGTTGGGTTAATGGGAATATTACTGCATGCTGTTATAACTAATTTGGAATGCTATTGGCTGTTACCAACCCATATTGTCATTAAACCTCCTAAACATAGAACGTATGGGAAGGCTGGTCCCAGCGGACCCACCTGTCCCACCTTAGCTGGCAATAGCACCTGGCACCAGCAGGTCCAGTGCCCAGCCTGGGACTTCCTCCTCCATTGGCTCTGTGCCACCTTTGGGTGGAAGCGCTGCAGGGGATGGGGCTCATCCCACCCATGCAAGCGTGGCCGGAGGAGGGCCAACTATCACCCTCCGAAAGGTTCAGGCAGTGGTGCACAGAGAGATCCAGGGTTCAATCGTTGATCCTCTATGCCAGCTCAAGGCGAGAGTGGCGTGACTCACAGGTGAGCCTGCCCCTCCTACGCAGCCCCCAGCACAGCCACCCTCTGGGCTGTGAAGGTGCACTGGTGACTGCCCATGGGTGGGGATCTCAGTTCCACTGTTGCCATCTGTGAGATTATGGGCTTGCAATTTCCAAACATCCTTCCCCGTCAATGGTGTTCACCCACCCCATGTGTCATACTCCACCCCTGTATGCGTCTTGTTTGCCTTGTCTGTTTACCTTCCCAACCTACCTCCCAAAATATACCTACTTCCCCTACCCCACATTCCACTCTCAACCTCCAGGTTGGTGGCAACGCATGAAGCTTCGGAAACCATCCAGGTGCAACTAACCATAGGCAAAACTGCTCTACAAATTGTAGCATGCTACAGGCCACCCTCTCAAACTCAGGAACCCCACACAGCCTTCCTGAAGACACTGGAGGGTATAAATGTATCTCCAAACACCATCATATTGGGTGACTTCAACTACCCGAATATAGACTGGGAACATTACTCAAGCCCTAACTTTCTAGCCCAACGGTTCCTGGAGTTCATAAATTCAAATGCCATGGAACAGCTAGTCACTGTTCCCACGAGAGGAGAAAATATACTAGATCTCATTGTCACAAACATGGGGACAAAATGCTCCACACCGGAAGTATATCCCTCATTGGTGAGATCTGATCATAAACTAATCTCACTGGAAATCCACATCCCGCCCCCACCCCAAACAAAAAAGACCATAGTGAAGAACTTCTCTAAAGCAAACTTCACACTACTCAAGACTGGTGTGGTATCCTTCAAGGCCCCTGAGTCAGAGGAAACCACAACCCAAGCTGCGGAAGCCCTTACAAATGCCTTCTATGAACACCTCCAGGACTGCATGGATCAGGCAATCCCAAATAAAACCAAGACTCTTTCCACAAAGGGCAAACGTCCAGTCTGGTGGACCCCAGCCATTAACAAACTTTACAATAAGAGGAGAAAGCTATTACATGATAGAACAAAATCCATAAAAGGGAAGTCACCCCTGATCATTATTAGTAAAAAATACGAGCACTCATAAAATCAACTAAGGCCAATTTTGAGAGAAAATTGCCATGGATTCAAAGGACAATCATAAGGCCTTTTTCAGCTATGTTAGGAACCTGGGTGGAAACTCACAGATATGCTCAGAATTAGTCCAAAATGATACAAAAATCACTGAACCCACAGACATTGCCAACATACTGGCAGACAGGTTCAGTGCAAACTTCACCCCTCTCCCCTAAAGGAGAGATAACTATCCCAGCCGAGTGTAGCCTCCCGGACATCTCAAATGCGCAGGTGAAAGCTGCTCTCTCTAAAGCTAAAAACACAGCATCAATGGGACCGGATGGTGTCCCCGGCTGTGTGCTACGAGCTAAATGAGGAATTAAACCCGCACATAAGGCAGCTGTTTAATCTCAGCCTTACCACAGGATACGTGCCCAAGGAGTGGCGTGACGGCAACTGTGGTCCCACTCCACAAAGGTGGCGCCTCACGGACCCTGGTAATTACCGCCCCATAAGCTTAACAAGTCTAGTCTGCAAAGCTATGGAGAGGATCATAATGGAGCTCATAAACAAAGATATAGGGGACTTGCAGACATTGGACCCGACCCAGTTTGGCTTTGTCAAGGGAAGATCATGCCTTTTGAACTTGGTCGACTTCTTCAAATAGTCACCAAGGCCATTGATGAGGAAAGGCAGTCCATACAGCCTACCTTGACCTTGCAAGGCTTCGACACAATACCCCACTCGGTATTGTAGAAAAACTTACCAGCTTAAATGTAAACCCATATGTCACAAGATGGGTTGCAAACTGGCTTAAGGACAGAACCCACAGGGTTAGAGTTGCTGGCGCTGTGTCAGACTCCAAGCCGGTCACAAGTGGTGTCCCACAGGGCTCGGTCCTTGGCCCCCTATTGTTTGGCATCTACTTCTCAGAAGTACAGGCCAACATGGGAGGACTTTGGCTGACAAAGTTTGCAGATGACTGCAAACTGGGCCATAGTGGAAAGTGCATCGGACACGGATATCCTTCAGAAGGACTCACTGAAACAGATAGCTGGTGCCAGAGCCATGGCCTGAAGTTAAACGCCAAAAATGTATAGTCATACCCTTCGGGAAAAACAAGGTAACCCCAAGCTACCATATAGGTGGCAATCCACTAAGCACAGAAGAGGTTATCAGGGACCTGGGGACCCAGGTTGACAGTGGCCTTTCTTTTGACACTCACATTGCTAAAGTGGTTAGAAAGACCTTCTACATTGCCCACCTGATCATGAAGGATTCACATCCAGATCTAGTGAGGTCATTGTTCCCCTGTACTCTTCACTTATCAGACCAATGATCGAGTACAATGCCCCATTCGGGATGTATCTCACCCGACATCTGCAGCAATTGGAGAGACCCCAAAAGTTCCTCACCAAAAGGATAAAGGGACTCCAAAATCTGTCATATGCTGCCAGACTGAAGAAACTCCAGCTCTATTCAGTCGCATACCATCTGCTCAGAGGTGACATGTGCCTGACATACAAGGCCATGTCCAACCCCGAATTAATGGACATGCTCCACCTCAAAAAATCCAAATCCACCAAAACCACTAGAGCAAGCGACTTAAACCTTAGCACGGATATAAATAGGACGTGCTGGAGGGATAGATTTATCACTCAGAGACTCCCTATGCTGTGGAATAAAATCCCGGTCCATGTGAGGCAGAGCACCTCGCTGACTCTGTTCAAGAGAAATCTAGACCTGTGGATGGGAGATCGTAGGTTTACCCCGGGAATCATCTCTGGGTCACTGCTGGACAGAGGCACAACAAACTAATGGGCACAGTATTTTTTCATATAAGGGGTGGCGTAAGCCACAATAATTTGGGCTAGGCTTATAAATGCCTTAGGGCAGATAGCCTAGTATAAACCTATGAACCTATGAACCTATAAGAGCAGGCTCCATCCATCATCTGACTAAGAAAAGGGACTGAACTTGAACAGGGTTAAATTCAAAAGATCCTACCCCACTCATGGTTGCCAGCAGGTTCACAATGATCAGTATGTTTTAAAGAAAAAAATAAAGAGTATCTCACCAAGAACCATTAATCAGATAAAACAGTGTAGCACTCAACTGTTTTCTGCTAGAACTGATGTTATATAGGTCACAGGGGCAGAGACTTACTAGACCTTACAATAACACTATATAACAAATTGCAAACTGTCTGCTCCACAAAGTGTAGAGACTTTGAACTACTATGAATACCTAATATCAAGTTGTTGGAACACAATTAGATTCTTTTTTGGATTTTTTTACTTCATACCAAGCCTGTCTGAATCTATAGTAAGTAATGTACTGTGAATTTTTGGCAGTGTAGGTTTTGAACAAAGGAGCTGGGAGTTTTGGTTGAGTATTAGAGGACTTACCATCCTGCAGATAAACAACAAGCTAAAATGCCTCACCTACACAAAACGTGGAAAGCACGTGCTCAAAGCACTCCTCAGTATGGAGAACGTCGACATCTGTGCAGTGACTGAAACCTGGTTCAAGGCTCTAGAAAGCACCCCTGTACTACCAGGCTACAACTTGTAACACACGTTTTGGCCACAGAACATGGACTGAAACACAAAAGGAGGGGGTGTATCCATATTCATCAAAGATACCTACACCTCCAGGTTAGTGGCACTGCATGATACCTCTGAGATCATCCATGTGCAACTAACATCAGGCAAATCTGCAAGGCAAATTATGGCCTGCTACAGATCACCCTTCATGACCCAGGGCCACAACTCCACCTTTCCGGAGACACTGTAAAATATGAAGGTCCTACCAAACATCCTGATATTGGGCGATTTCAATTACCCTACCATTAACTGGGAAAACTACTCAAGTACAAACTCCCAGGCCCAGTGCTTCCTGGAATTCATCAACTCAAATGCCCTGGATCAGCTGGTAAACTCCCCTACCAGAGGTGAAAACATATTGGACCTGGTCATCACAAACATGGGCGACAGGTGTTCCACACCGGAGGTCAACCCGTCACTGGTTAGATCAGACCATAAACTAATCACTCTGGATGTCCACACCCCACCACCACTCCCAACTATGGAAACCACAGTAAAAAACGTTTCTAAAGCAAACTTCACCTTACTTAAGACAAAGGTGGTAAGTCTCACAGCCCCCACGCTAAAGGATAATGCTGCCCAAGATGCAGAAACCTTTACAAATGCACTCTATGAGCACCTACAAGGATGCATGGATGGTGCCATCCCAAGCAAAATCAAGACTCACTCCTCTAAGATAAGGAAACCAGTCTGGTGGACCCCTGCCATAAACAGGCTATACAATAGAATAAGGAAACTAGTTCAGAAAAAAAAGCTAATCCCAGGGCGTGGCCAAGGATGAACACAGGATAGCAGCAGATTTCTTCAGCTCCACCAATTTCATTACACTGACAGGAATTAATTACTTAAAAAATTAATTTTTGAAGTAAATTTCTTTCTAAATATGTTTGTTTTATATAGTTCTTGAACTATATCTAAAAAAGAAAGGAAATCTTAACAATATTCCTGTCAGAAATCACTTTGGAAATTTTCCTGTCAGTTTATCAGTCTGAAATGAGTTCCAGTAAAACAAATTCTCAAGACTCCAGCATCAAGAAAGAACTTCAGTCTCTGATAACTATAATCCAGCAACTTACTGCTAAGATGGATAAAATGGATACTAAAATAGATACCTTCATAGAAAAAACTACAAAACAAATAGACTTGTTACATATAGACCTGCAACAACAGAAGATCCAGATGACAGGCATAGAAGAAGCTGTGAATGACATGGAAAATAGAATCCAAGAAGAGGAAATCAACATTGAGTTTCTGCTGAAACAAAATACACATTTACAAACAAAGCTGGATGACCTGGAAAATAGATCTAGGCGCAATAACATTAGGATTTTTGGACTGCCAGAAAATATTGAAGGTAACAATATTACTTCTTTTTAACAACATGGCTCCCTAAAACTTTAGACTTACCAGAAGCATTCTCTTTTGGTATCGAAAGAGCACATAGATCTATAGCTAATACTAACTCTAACAAAAGCTATCCTAGATCAGTTATAGTTAGATTTCTATAATCTTTTGATAAAGAGATGGTTCTTAAATCTGCTTGGGCTAAAGCTCCTGTTAAGATTAATGAGACAACTGTGCATTTTGACAATGACTATTCTTCCTTGGTAATAGCTAAAAGAAAAGTGTTTCTGCCACTAATAAGGGAGCTTAAAAAAGCACAGTTTAAAACATACATTCTGTTTCCTGCCAAGCTAAAAATCTTCCTTCCTGATGGTCCTAAAATTTTTGATGACTTAGACTCTGCTTTACTGTTTATCAAAAAAAATAAGATTTTGGATAAAATAGAGGAAATGGAATGGGCTAGTCCTTCATTAAAGAGACTGGCAACTGAAACTTCATGGAAGACTTCAGAGAAGAAGAAGAGACTAAAAAAAATGATTTGTTCTATGCTTTTTTTTTCTTTTTTTTCTCTCATCATTTTACTTCATTATTAATCTTTTTAAATATAGTTCTTGCATTTCCAGAAAACCACAAATATTCTGAAAAAGATTTAATCAAAGTTATTCTCTGTGTGCAAAGAAATGTTTTGTTTCATAACCAGTCAAAATATCTGAGGAACTAATAACAAGCTATTATTCAATTTGTTTCTCTTTCTGAAAAAGAGAAGTAAGGTCAGTAATTTGATACATTTTTTTTCTCTTTTTCTTCTCCCTTTCTTCTTTTCTTTGTTTAAACAATGACATTCTATTTAGATTATGTAGTGGGTAAAGGGTGGGGGAGGCAGGGAGAGAAGAGTAATGAAAATATGATAAATGGAATAATAACATATTTATTCCTTGTAAAAAGTTTATATGTTCTTCAAATGCTATTCCTAATTATACTTTCTTGATTATACTGCTTATGCTTGTTTGTAAATAATCTGTCATGCTTTAACTAATAATAATTAGAACTAAATAATAGTAAATAATATGTTTTATTTTTAACTCTATTAATATAAACAGTAAGTAATATTCCATTGTATATACTTCTTATAGCTTTCTTTTACATTTTTTTTATTTCTGCTTTACACTCTTTTATTTTCTACTCTCTTTTTCTTTTCTTTATTCTTTCTCTTTATTTTTTTTTCATATTAATATATAGAAATGCTTTTGATCATATAGACACAGTAAATAATAAGATTTGCATAAAAATTGAGTTGAGACAAAAATATTGAGTTTTATTACTTATTAATAACTTTGGGCTTAATTTCACTTACATAGAGGCTGTAATAACCTGTAAAATACACCGCGAAGGTTTTGTCATGTTTAGATGCATTTACACTGCTAAATGAATGTTTGTCACTAGTTTTTAACAAGTTTCCCGCCAAAATGTTAAGGGAGACAATCTGAGATATGGGCTACCTCATGAACAGTGTCCTCGAGTTGTTTCAAAAGCTTCAACTCTCAGAATTCTCACAGAGAAGCTGAAAGCAGTCAATTTGACCTTTGACCCAGATATCACACTGACACATCGCAGATTCAAGAAGAACACTCTACCTGGAAGTAGAACTGATGCAAATGCGACTATGTGAAGGAAAATGAACTCTTTAACATCTAAATGTGAGTTATTTTATATAATTACTTAAATATCTATGTTATAATTCATAAAATATGTCAGTTATAATGATTTTAAATGATGCAGTTTCTTGTAGTAAGTAAATGTCTTATTTTAGAAGGCATAGAAAATGAAACATTTATTCAAGTGTTTTTGAAAATCTGCTTGACTGCAGCATACTAATCTGTGTTAAAAACTTATGTTCCAAACATATACATTACTATAACTCATTTAATTCATCTGATTGACAAGCATAAATAACTTTATAACTCTATTCTGGAAGAAATTGTCATGTGATATATTTTAAAGCAGTAGTATAGACATACAAAATACAGATGGCTTTTTTACAATAATGCAAGTGTTTCTGAGAATTTGCATAACTATGCAGTATGATTTATAACAATTTCTATAAATATAATATTTTATTCTATTGACAATAATGAGTATAAGTAAAATGCTCATATACAAGCAATTCAAGGTTTTTTTGGAAGCTGTTGACTGCATTTACATGACAGAAAATAGATGCATCTTAATATATGTAATGTCTGAACCATATTAGCCAAAGTTTTTGATTTAAATGAATGTTAGAACTTATTTTTACATACATTGAATAAATTAATATGTAAATATGCCTTCCTTTTTTTTCTCTCTCTCTCTTTCTTTCACTCTCTCTCCTTCTTTCACATCTTTTATTTCTCTCTCTCCTCTAGGTTCCTAATATCAAGATTATTTGAATGCTATTTGAATACAAGTGTATTATATTACATAGATGTATATAGTAGTATGAATAGTTTTTTAAAAAAAAAGTTTATTTTAGTTTATATGATGCTGTTTTATCAAATGTGTAGTCTTGGCTTGCTAGATAATTGAATTGAAAGCTGTTAATTTAAGTTAAATATAACCAGTATTAAATTGATAAGGTGGTAGCTGAGGTACTGCTGCTTAGGGTAGGGGGTTAACTTGAGTGGTAAATGCTACTTTAAGTTGGAGTTTTTAACTCCAGGCTGGATGCAAGGTTTAATCCTTACATTATTTTCACTTGTTCATTGTTATATGTATATAGTTTTGACATCCACAATATATCTTGTACACTCATTGTTACTACAAACAAAATTAAATCCTGTACAAAATTCCATAAGAGATTCAATAAATACAGCTATATTTAAAGGTACACCTAAAGGAGGAGATGTAACATTACTTATGTTGTTATTTGTTATTTTGATCATAAGATTCTTAAGTTTTAAAAATGACAAATGACATCTTTAAAAGGAATTTCTTTAAACATTAATGGATTGAATAATCCGTGTAAAAGGGCAAGCCTAATAACATACATTAATTTACATAAGGCCATCTTAGTCTTCCTGCAAGAAACCCATCTCTTGAAAAAAGATATTGATAAACTAGCCACAAACAAATATACAGTATTGGTTAGCTCAGAGCACACTCAGAAAAAAAGAGGAGTGGCTATTTTATGGAATAAAAGTATGCCCATTCCTAAAACCATTAAGTCTTATCAGGATGACAAAGGAATGTTTTGTATGGTTACAATACAAATTAATGGGAAGACTTACACTTTAATTAATGTATATTGGATACCTGGAATTGGTATTAATACAGTGAAACATCATCTTGATAAGATCATATCATTCTCTATAGGAGATATTATTTTAGCTGGTGACTTTAATTGTATACTACATGAAAGTGATACTACCACTATAGGAAAAAGAAGAATTACATCTAATGCAAAACATTTAAATGATTTTGCTAATTCTTATCATTTGAATGATATTAATAATCAGATAGATTCAAAATCATTACCATACACCCTTTTTTCTAACAGATACAAAACTTATTCAAAATAGATAGGGTCTTTATTTCTAACCAGATGGTAACAGATTTAATTAATTCCAAAATCATTTCATGTCCTATATCTGATCATAATTCAATTGTTTTTGAATTCATGATAAAAATACTCATAATGTTCAGATCAAAAGGATACCAGCATACTTAACTCAACTAAAATACTATAAAGAATATATACTTTCAGAAGTAAAACATTTTTAGACATAAATAATACTCCTGAAGTCTCCATTGTCTATGTTTGGGATGCCTTAAAATCATATCTATATGGACAACGTATCAGATGGTATAATAATAAAAGGAAATCTTGGGATAAGGAATTGTTAGATATTCAAAGTAAATTAGACTCTTATAAACATAATAATAAAGAAAATATTATGGACAAGAAAGTTATTGAAGAAATAAACAAACTAAATGAGAAATACAAAGAAATTTTAACTCATAAAGTTAAAATAACTTTAGAGAAATACAAGTTTTGTCTTATTCAATAAGCCCCAAATACTTACATAGACTTAAAAATAAAACAAAAAGGTTGAATAAACAAAACCATATCAAAGAAATCTTTTCTCTAAGGAAAAAAAAGAATGTTTCTAGTATACCAGAAATACTAGATGAATTTAGAAATCACTTTCACAAAATTAACCATAATAACATTAACATGGAACCTAAAGATAAAATAAAGGAGTTTATAACCACAAACATGAATAAAAAGCTTAATAAACAACAGATTAAACTATTGGACAAAAGTATTTCATATACAGAGGTTATTACACAAATAAATAAGCTTAAATCAAACAAAGCACCGGGTAATGATGGTATTATACCAGAGATATATAAAATCCTTTCTAAAAGTACATATTCATTAATACATAAGGTTTTTATTTTGGCCCAAACTGAGTTAATAACCCCTCCATCTTGGCAATATACATTTATTTCGCCAATTTTAAAACCTGATAAAGATCCAACTAGATGTACTTCATATCGGCCCATCTCATTACTTAATGTTGATTATAAAATGTTTATGAGTATTTTTGCTGATAGATTGAAGACAATCATCCCCGGCATTATAGATATAGATCAGACAGGCTTCATTGTAAATAGAAATACTTTTGATAATATAGGAAGAACTTTAACATTAATTGATTTTGCAAATAGGAAAAAGAAAGATTTAACACTTATTAGTCTTGATATAAGTTCAGCATTTGATTCAGTAAGTTGGGACTATCTGTTTACCTTACTGAAGTGCACAAACTTCTCAGATGCATTTGTAAATCTAATTGAGCATTTATACAAAGGAACATTGGCTTATATTAAGGTAGGAACATATGTTTCACAAAAAATACCCATTTTTAAAAGTACAAAACAAGGATGTCCACTTTCTCCACTATTATTCACTTTAGTAATGGAGCCTTGGGCTAATTTGATCAGAAACAGTACTGACATAGAGGGTTTTGAAATAGATGAAAATACAACATCCAAAATTCAACTTTTTGCAGATGATGTTCTAATTACATCAGCAGGATCTAATTCTTCTATGCAGTCTCTATTTGATAAAATGATGAATTTTAAAAGTATTTCTGGTTTAATATTCATTGAAGAAAAAACTAAAATACTACCTATATATACACGAAAAAATATTCTCATTAGTGATTTTACTAAATATGTACCCAATTCAGGTCAGATAACTTATTTAGGTATAATACTATCTAAAGATATTAAATCTATTATATATAATAATTATAATACCCGTTTTCTTAATATACAAAATCTTTTAATACCTGGAATAATATGTTTTTACTATGGGGAGAGACTTACAATTATTAAAATAATAATATTCCCCAAGATTTTATACTTAATACAATCAATAATACTTCCACCTACAAAATAATTATCAAGAAACTGAATACACTAATGTTAAATTTCCTATGGGCACCTAATAGACCTAGGATTGCATTAAAGAAACATACTAATAGCTGGTCTCAAGGGGTATTTCTTTTCCAGACTTTAATTTATATACTATCTCTTCTATTGTAAAAGTTATTACTTTATTAATAGATCAGTCATATGTCGCAAAATGGAAAGATTATTGGGAGCTAATTAGTATGCACTTCATGAAAATCTCCTTAACACATAAAAATATGATTGTAAATAACTCCATGTTATGGTTACTAAAGGAATTTTGCACTTCACCTATTACACCTAAACATATGGTTTGTTACCCATTAAATATTATTATTAGCTATCGTAACTTTATATTCATGCACCCTAAGTATAGGGAATGGAATTTTATTATATTCCCTATAATGTATACTCAGGGTATGCTTTTGTCATCTACTTCTGAAGGAACTCATTTAGCTATAGATAATGATCTAAAGTACTGGTATCTGTTGATATCTGATAATAAAGTTAAAAATCTAGATTTCTTAAACAAGAATTTGATCTAAGAGAAACTTGCTGGTTAGAGGTTCAGACCTTTAGACAACATCTCATTAATAAAATAGATCTAATGTCTATAACAGTTAAAGAATCTATTCCAACACTGATTGATTACTTGATATTAAATTTACAACATAAAGTTTCTGATAAAGGTAAACTTTCATACATACATAAAATTATCAGACAAGAAACTTTTTACAGTGTAGATACATACTGGAATTATTTCACTTCTATTAATGGGGACCCACCAAATCAACAAGATAAACAATATATATTGGAATCTGCCTATAGAACTACGTCTTCCATTGTCTGGAGACTTTATACATGGAAATTTTTACATAGATCTTTTTATACACCTTTGATGATGAATAAAATAAATAATAAAGATAATCTATGTAAGAGATGTAATGTAGAAATTAATGCTGACTGAGCTCATATGTTTTATGACTGTATAAAATTGAAAGAATACTGGAAGTCAATTAATGAATTTTTGCAGGCTCTTTTTACAGATAATTTCATTATTTCTAAATCTCTTATATTATTCAACACACCTGTACCTCAAAGTGTTCAAAAGGTTAAGCTTCCCTTGTTATGGTCTATTCTAGCAGTGGCTAGGAAAATAATAACCAGAAATTGGATTTCAGATACACCTCCTTCGTTCAATGAATTAAAAAATGTTATGAATATAGTGTGCCATATGGAAATAAACACAATTAGGTCAAGAACAACTAGAAAAACATCTTATTATATTGTATGGGATAATTTACAAAATTTGTTAAAAAAATCCTAATTTCAATAGCATGGTATTTTAGTTTAATTAATTGATCTGATTGTAGTGGATGTCTTTGTAAATACTTTAGTTGTTTTGTTGAATGTTATAATCATATCTGTTTTTAATTAATTGTATAAAATTGTTATGATATTTCTCTTGTATGTTAAAACAATAAACCTGTTTTGAAAAAAAAAAGAAAAAAAGCAAATCCCAAAAAGGAAAGACATCCCTGATCAGTATCAGTAAGAAGCTGAGGTCTCTCATAAAATCATCAAGGCTAACTTAGAAAGAAAAGTAGCCAAGGATTCAAAAGATAACCACAAAGCCTTCTTTAGCTATGTTAAGAATCTAAGTGGCAACTTGCAGATATGCACTGAACTAGTGCAAAATATACTGAACCTACTGATATTGCCAACATCCTGGCAGATAGATTCAGTACAAACTTCACCCCCTCTCACCCCCAAAAGGGCCCACAACAATACCAGAAAAGTGTAGTGTCCCAGAAATCACAGATGCACAGGTGAAAATAGCCCTTTCAAAAGCCAAAAACACAGCATCAGTGGGGCCAGATGGTGTCCCAGGTTGCGTCTTGCACAAACTAACCCCCCCATCTAAACACGCTGTTCAGCCTCAGCCTCTCCACAGGCTACATGCCCATAGAATGGCACACAGTAACAGTTATTCCACTCCACAAAGGAGAGGCCACAACTGACCCTGATAACTATCACCCTATAAGCCTGGTCTGCAAGGCTATGGAGCGCATCATCATGGAACTCATTAGCAAAGACATTGGGAACCTCCAAACACTTGACCCAACCCAGTTCGGCTTTGTTAAGGGCAGATCATGCCTACTAAACCTGGTTGATTTCGAGACAGTCACCAAGGCCATAGACAAGGGAAAGGTTGTTCACACAGCCTACCTTGGCCTCGCTAAGGCTTTCAACACTATTCCCCACTCGGGTATTACAGAAAAACTCACCAGCCTGAACATAAACCCCTATGTCATGAGATGGTTTGCCAACTGGCTTACAGACAGAACTCACATGGTAAGAATAGCAGGCTCCAGGTCTGACTCTAAACCAGTCACAAGTGGTGTCCCGCAAGGCTCGGCCCTGGGACCCCTACTGTTTGGCATATACTTCTCAGAAGTACAGGCAAACACAGGAGGACCACGTTCGCCGATGACTGCAAACTGGGAGCCATAATTGACTCTCCAGCTGACACAGACATCCTCCAAAAGGGCCTTACTGAGACAGACACCTGGTGTCAAAGTCATGGCCTCAAGCTAAATGCCAAAAAATGCATAGTCATCCCATTTGTATTAGCCCCCTTAATACAGAAGAGGTAATAAGAGATCTGGGGACCCAGGTAGATAGTAATCTCTCCTTTGAAAATCATATTGCCAAATTAGTTAAGAAATCCTTCTATGTGGCCCATCTAATTACTAAAGGGTTTGCATCTAGAAATAAAGAGGTTATAGTGCCCCTCTACTCATCACTCCTCAGACCCATTGTAGAGTACAATGCCCCATATGAGATGTACCTCACAAGACACTTCCAACAGTGGGAGAGACCACAGAAGTACCTCACAAAGAGGATTACTGGCCTCAAACATATGTCCTATGCAGCCCGACTGAAAAAACTATGGCTGTACTCAGTGGCATATCGCTTACTCAGAGGTGATCTCTGCCTGATTCACAAAGCCATGTCCAACTCAGAATTTATGGACATGCTCCACCTAAAGAAATCCAAGGTTCTGCTAGCCACGCAATCTAGTGAGCTAAACCTCACCACAACAATAAATAGAACATGCTGGAGGGGTAGATTCCTGTCACAGAGACTACCCATGCTTTATAACAAAATTCCAAACTACATTAGGCAGAGCCCTTCACTAACACTCTTCAAGAGAAACCTTAAGTGGATGGGTAACAGAAAATACACCCCTGGGATCACTTCACTGGCTCTGCTTGACAGATGATCAGTTAATTAATCAATGGGGTGGTGAAAGCCAACACACTCTGGCTAGGCTTATAAATGCCCTCGGGCAGATAGCCTAGTACCTACCTATGAACCTGTAAAAAAAAAAAAAAAAAGGGCAATCTGCACCCACAAAAAAATTACACCCCATACATAGCTGCCCATTTTGCACAAATGTCCGCTAGACACATAAACTGAAATATAATTGGCTGTACAACATACTTTGTTGTCCTCACCCCTCTCTCAGGGGTGGAAGGTTTCATATTTCCCTCCAAATTACTAGTATATGCACAGCTGTTTCTGTTAAAGAAATGGGCAGCCATGGACCTTCCCTACACCGTCCTGCACATCCCGAGCTGTTTTCCCTACTGTCTTTCCCTCTTTGTGCCCCTTTTTCACCGCTTTCCTATCTCCCCATTTTCTTTTCTTTCAAAGAAATGAGCGCGGGGGTTAGCGTGAGTAAGCACTTTTAAGCAGTAGTAAGCGGGTTTGCGCAAGTGTGCGCTTAGCTAAGTATTGCTAAGTGTCGCGTAAACTCATGCAAAATGGCTTACAACTGCTTAAAAGTGCCTTAGTCACCCAGCATATTTGGGGCCTTGTTCTGCTCAGCAGCAAAATAAAACACCACTGTCAGTCTCGAACCCCGGACCTTGGACACACTAGACTGCATGAAGTACCACTAGGCCAATGTAGATATACAGCAGGTTTGAAATATATATATCATGCATCAGAATGTGTGAATGTAAAGGAAAGATAGGAATGCCATAACACAAAACCTGTTCTGTGGAACTTTACCAACAGTTGTTGTGGAATTGCATTACATGACTGTGATAACAGAACCACACATTCTAGCAGTAAATAATTTTACAGCAGCACTCTACAACCCCCACACAGTATCCCACCCAAATGTACAAATTACCACTGTGTTCAAGGTACAGCAAGGATGTAGGTAGGCATACTCAGTACTGGAATTGTCCAGTTATCATAAGTATCCTGTGATAATGTCAACAAAATAAAAAGCACAAACTGTGCTGAAGTGAGTACATTAATATCCACAGTACAGCAGTTCCCAAACAGTTCATATGCAAAATGAAAACATCTCAATAACTATGTATGTATGCCAGCTAATTGTATAAGTAGAAAAGACAATACATACTCCCATGCATCTTGTGTTAGCATTTGTAGGGGTGAGTACAGTTCTACACTGTCAACTGTGTACTGGAAGTGGTTTCATTCAGGTCTGAGCACGACATTCAAATCACTGGCTACACCCCTAGCATCAGTTATGAGAAGTATACTAACCTTCTGACTTACACAATGGTGCCCACAGCAAACAAGCATGGTCCCCACTTTGGAAATCTAAAAGGGCTACGCCTACCTGACTTAGCACTTTATAGTATTGGGTTGCTATGACAGTGAGTACTGCAAGTACCACACAGCAAGCTGCATGCAATTGGTGCAGAGGCCATCACATGCACATGTGCAGATGCCTACAAAAGCAGGCTGTACTTGCTGTCCACACATGCAATCACTTCATTGCAAGTACGGAGGGAGAGAGAGAGAGAGAGAGAGAGAGACGTACAGCCGCAGCTGACAGAAGCAGGAAAAAAAAAGATCAACCAGAAATATATTTAAAGAAAATGTAATATATAGCAAAAAAAAAAAGCTAAAAGAATATATTGAAAAACAAAATATTGAAAAGAAAAATATATAGCAAAAAAAAAACCATCATATTGAAAAAAATATATATTAAAAAATTATTAAAAATATATATTGAATAGAAAAATATATTGAAAGAAAAAATATTGCAAAAGTAATAATATATTGAAAAGAAGCATAATCATACTGAAAAAAAAACTATATCTTGAAGAAAATCATAAGCTATAAAAAGAAAAGCTTTTACTAAGCACACGAAACAGAGGAATACGAACACATGCAAAGGTAAGGTATGTAACAGCTATGTATTTACTGGCATGTAGTAGATGTTCATGAAGAGTACTCTACATAGTTTGAATCATCCATATGTGACAGCAGTATGTAACTATGCACAGATGCCCTGCATAACTACTGGCATGGAGACATCAGTGTGAAGCTGTGTGCAGTGGGATATGACTGTGACATATGTAGTTCAGCATAAAATGTCAAACATCTGGTTCATGTTATCTGTGTTCTGTACAGTAGTGTGTACAATGTCTGTCTGTGGGAGTAGCACATACGGTTATATAAACATTGATGTCACAGTGTAACAAATGGATGATAGTCATATTAATGTGTAGCTTAGCATTGGCAACAGCTGTACCAGGCTAGTATGTTAATCTAGCATTCGCAGCTATATATACACCCTCCAATATTACTATGTGCTCACATGTGACACCTGTTCATGTTGCAGCAAGGCCCAACAGGTCAGCCGTGAGGTACACGAACTTACAACAGTGTGGACCTTGTGTGTGTATGGCACACAGATATGGAGAGATCTGTCTGTGTCAGATATATTAGCATCTGTGCATGTGCATAGAGCAAGGGACATACTGCAACTGTTTGTGAAGGGTGGACATATATGTTGTTGAAGGTTGTTATGTGCATATGTCCATGTAGGTTGTAGTGTGTGGCAAACAAGACCGCATACAGTGCTGTTATATGACATGTGGTGGTTAAACGCTGTGTGTATGATTCATCAGGTTTGTAGTGTTGCAGCCAGTGAGGCCTGCTAAAGCTACATGGGCTGAGAACACCTTCAATGCATTCCGCACAACACTGTGCAATGTAATGACATAACAGTATACCTCACAACTGTTGCGTAATTGATATACCCACCATGAAAGGCGGATTATATATGTGCCAATATGTATATCTACATGTACACCAATGGATGTTTATATGTATGTGTGTGTGAATATATATATATATATATATATATATATATATATATATATATATATATATATATATATATATATATATATATATATATATATATATCATAGAGAGAGAGGGTAATATTTACTGCAACAGATGCCTGGTGACAAAACCATGGATCCAAGCTTACTGTTGACACTGCATTGGCATACATTCTTGCAAAGACTCTGTACCCATGAACTACCACATAGGTGGTAGTCTACCTAACACCAAAGGTGTGATAAGAGACCATGGGACACAGCTGGACAGTAGTCACCCCTTTGATAATCACAGTGCCACACTAATGCCAACTGTCTACATGGCACACGTCATCACAAAAGGTGTGTCATCCAGGGAAATATAGGTCAGTGTTCCCCTCTACTCATCACACATAAAGCCCATTATCGAGTACAATGCCCCATGTGGTATGTACCTCCCAAGACATCTACAGGAACTGGAAATGACACAGACATACCTCACAAAGAGTAATACCACCCTCAAACAGATGCCCTATGTAGATCATTTCACAAACTCACAGCTAGACTGTGTTGCATACCACCTACACAGAGGTGACCTCTGCCTAACATACTAAGCTATGTCAAACCCAGAGATGTTGGACATGCTCCATGTAGACAGATCACAATCCCTATGAGCTACACGCTCTAGGGACCTAAACCTTGTGACCTCAGTAGACAGCACATGCTGGAGGGATAGATTCCTATCTCAGAGACATCCCATACTCTGGAACAAACCACCTATCAATAGCAAACAAAGCCCCTAATTAGCTGTTGTCAGAAATAATCCTGATGAATGTATGGGAGATAGGAAATATACCTCAGGAATCACCTGTGTGGCTCTGCTTGACAGGGCCACGTTAAACGTACTTACCTGTGTGTCAAAGGCCAGGGTAGTATAAGTCTAGACTTCTATAGGCCCTTGGGCCAATAGCCTATCACCTACCTATGAAGCGATACACACACACATGTACTTGTTGCAATAATTGCTATGTGCGGTTGACTGAGTGTGATGATGAATGTGTTGGTGAATGTGTCAGAGTTCGGTATATGTGTGATAGCTTAGTGGGAAACTGTTTCTGTCATGGTATTATGTGTCCTAGCTGTGATCCTAGCAAAAGATGTGTATACAATTGCTAGGCTGAAGAAGCAGTATGCCATATGGTCTGATGCAGTCCCTTGTTGTCGACTGTGGTGCCCATTGTAGGCTAAAGCAGTATATGTATGCTTATTGAGTGTTACTGCTGGTGAATCCAACTCCTGTATGAACTGTAGTACTGCCTGAAGCTGTGTGCCTAAACAGCACAGTATGGTGTATGTCCACATTTATTGGAACCACTGTTTCATGTGTTCCCTGTAGTCCTCACAGATTACATACCTCAGGCATAAGGTCTCGTAACTACTGACACACAGTACTGTAAGGTACACAGGTAAAGGTCACCTGGGTCGCCATACCTATGTGTCTGGTATGTATGTCTGATGTGTGTGTGTGTGTGTGTGTGTGTGTGTGTGTGTGTGTGTGTGTGTGTGTGTGTGTGTGTGTATGCCTGTACCATGGCCTCAGTCATATGTCTGTTACAGGATATAACTGCATATCTAGCAACATGTATAGTCTAGTACAGCAGTATGCTACCTATATTCACGAATGTGCACATATGTTAGGTAGGGGTCTGTCATCAATGACTAGTGTGGTATAGTGGTAATACTGTCACTGGACTTTACAATTATTGCAATGGATTACAAATTTCATAATGTATTAGCATGATATATACCTCCTGTGGCTAAGTTGTGCATTGTGTTGCATACAGTGTGCCATGTACTGTTGTATAGTATTACATACCGTTTTAACTTTGTTGCTGTGCAAAACATGGTTTGATATATAGAGTGTGCCAGGTACTGTCAGGCAGTTGTGGGTTGAGAACTGATATGTGGTATTGAAAGTGTGTATCTTTTGACAGCCAATAGGTTGCTATATATGGCATTTAATTGATATCTGTACTTTAGAAGTTACGTGTGCCACATGACTTGCTCACACATATTGTTTCATTGTCTTCCAGGGTTATGTCCCACCATCGTAATCCTGCCTATAGCACAGCGGAGGAAGAAGTGATCACAGCAAGCCTGGTGCAACAGTATGCCCTGCTCTTCTCTAGAACCAGCCAGGACCAGCATGAGCGGACTGCGCTGTGGCAAGAGCTTGTCCGTAGGGTAAATGACATAGGCATGCATAATCGGACATACAGGTTCATAGGTTCATAGGTTCATACTAGGCTATCTGCCCTAGGGCATTTATAAGCCTAGCCAGAGTGTGTTTGGCTTTCACCACCCATTTTAAATTAATTTTGCTATGCCTTTTTTTGAGGTTAGTATACTGTGCCTCTGTCTAACAGTGACACAGAAGTGATACCCGGGGTAGACCTACGATCTCCCATCCACTCATCAAGATTCCTCTTGAAGAGAGTCAATGTGGGACTGGGATTTTTTTCCAGAGTGAAGGGAGCCTCTGGGTTTTGAATCTGTCCCTCCAGCATGTCCTATTTATTTCATTGCTGAGGTTCAAGTCTCTCGAGCGCACAGCTCGATGGGATTTGGATTTTCTGAGGTGCAGCATGTCCATTAATTCCGGGTTGGACATGGCTTTATACGTCAGGCACAGATCGCCTCTGAGCAGGCGGTATGCCACTGAGTAGAGCTGGAGTTTCTTTAACCGGGCAGCATATGGCATCTGTTTGAGCCCTTTTATCCTCTTGGTGAGGTACTTTTGGGGTCTTTCCAGTTGCTGCAGGTGTCTGGTAAGGTACATCCCAAAAGGGGCATTGTACTCAATTATGGGCCTGATGAGGGATGAGTAAAGAGGTACGATGACCTCCCCTGATCTAGATGTGAATCCCTTCATGATTAGGTGGGCTATATAAAATGTTTTTCTAACCCCTTTGGCCACGTGGTTGTCAAATGAGAGATTGCTATTAACTTGGGTCCCCAGGTCCCTAATGACTTCTTCTCTACTTAATGGATTACCACCTATGTGGTAATTTGTGGGCACTTTGTTTTTGCCAAAAGGGATGACTATACACTTTTTGGCGTTTAGCTTGAGGCCATGGCTCTGGCATCAGTTGTCTGTTTCTATGAGGCCCTTTTGGAGGATGCTTTTGTCAGCTGGAGAGTTGATTATGGCGCCCAGTTTGCAGTCATCTGCGAACTTGGTCAGCCACAGTCCTTCCGTGTTGGCCTGTACCGCCGAGAAATATATACCGAACAAGAGAGGTCCCAGGACTGAGCCTTGTGGGACGCCACTTGTAACTGGTTTGGAGTCTGACATGGCTCCAGCAATTCTAACCATGTGGGTTCTGTCCTTGAGCCAGTTTGCAACCCATCTAGTGACATAGGGGTTTATATTTAAGCTGGTGAGCTTATCTATAATGCCCGAGTGGGGTATTGTATCGAAGGCTTTTGTGAGGTCCAGGTACGCTGTGTGGACCACCTTCCCCTCGTCAATCGCCTTGGTGACTGTTTCAAAGAAATTGACCAGGTTTAAGAGGCAGGATCTGCCCTTAACAAAGCCAAACTGGGTAGGATCCAGTGTCTGTAGGTCCCCAGTATCTTTATTTATGAGGTCCATGATGATCCTTTCCATAGCTTTGCAGACCAAGCTAGTCAGGCTTATGGGGCGATAGTTTCCAGGATCCGTTGAGGCACCACCTTTGTGGAGAGGGACCACTGTTGCTGTACGCCACTCTTTGGGTACATATCCTGTAGTAAGGCTAAGATTGAACAGTAGTTTTATGTTTGGGTTTAGCTCTTCTTGGAGTTCATGTAGGACAGCCCGGGTCACCATCTGGTCCCATTGATGCTGTGTTTTTGCTTTGGAGAGGCGGCTCTTACCTGAGCATCTGAGATGTTAGGGGCAGCACTCTGTTGGGATAGATATTTGCCCTTTAGGTGGGGAGAGGGGGAGAAGTATGCACTGAACCTGTCAGCTAGGATGTTGGCAATGTCTGTGGGCTCGGTGTATTTTTTGTCATTTTGGACTAATTCTGAGCATATCTCGGAATTCCCACCCAGGTTCCTAACATAACTAAAGAAAGCCTTGTGATTATCCTTAGTGTCCTGTGCAATTTTTCTCTCAAAGCTGGCCTTAGACGATTTTATGAGTGCCCGTAGTTTTTTGCTAATACTGATCAGAGATGTCTTCCCTTTTTGGGATTTTGCTCTATCATGTAGTAGCTTCCTCCTTCTATTGTATAGTTTGTTTATGGCTGGGGTCCACCAGACAGGACGTCTGCCTTTGGAGGATTGGGTCTTGGTTTTATTTGGGATTGCATGATCTATGCATTCCTGAAGGTGTTCATAGAATGTGTTTATAAAGGATTCTGCGGTCTGGGCCGTATTTTCCACAGGCCCGGGGGCTTTGAAGGATTTCACCTCGGTTTTGAGGTGTGTGAAATTTGATTTAGAGAAGATTTTCACTGTGGTTTTCTGGGCAGGGGTGGGGTCGGGATGTGAATATCCAGTGAGATTAGTTTATGGTCTGATCTTACCAGTGAGGGATACACTTCTGGTCTGGAGAATAGTGTCCCCATGTTGGTGATGATCAGGTCCAGTATGTTTTACCCTCTTGTGGGAGTGGTAACAAGTTGTTCCATAGCATTTGAGTTTATAAATTCTAGGAACCTTTGGGCTAGGGTGTTGGAGCTAGAGTAATGCTCCCAGTCTATGTTTGGGTAGTTGAAGTCGCCCTATATAATGGTGTTTGGAGAGACCTTCATATTTTCCAGTATTCTCAGGAAGGCCAAGTGGGGTTCCTGTGTTTGGGAGGGTGGTCTGTAGCAGGCTATAAACTGGAAGGCAGTTTTACCCACAGTTAGTTGCACATGGATAGTCTCTGATGCTTCGTGCTGTGCCACCAACCTGGAGGTGTGGGTATCTTTGTCGAATATTGATACTACCCCTCCTTTTGTGGTTCGGTCCAAGTTTTGGGGCCGAAAAACATGGTATGAGGTATAACCTGGTAGTGCTGGGGTGCTCTCGGGAGCCTTGAACCAGGTTTCTGTTACTGCACAGATATCGATGTTCTCCATGCTAAGGAGAGTTTCGAAAGTGCATCTTGAGGTTTAGACTTCTGGCATTGAGTAGCATTACTCTTAGTTTCTTATCCCTTGTGATACCTATGGAGGTGGGTTTGTCTTTTGAGCCTTGCCTAAAAAAGGCACTATGGGGGTAGCAAGATCCTTTGCCGATATCCGAAAGCCCAGGGGTGATAGGTGCAAGCCGTCCCTAGCGAAGCATCGTGGCTTGTCGAGCATGTCATCCCAGGCTGACAGGCATTGGATCCCCTTTGAATGACACCAACACTTAAGCCATTTGTTGACATTGATCATCTTGTCTTCGTATTGTGGCATCATTCTTGGTGAGGGTAAGATGCTACTCAAGGTCAGGGTCATACCGGCCTGGGCTACATGCTCAGAGAGCTCCTCTATGTCTCTTTTCATGTAGTCCAGGGAGGTACGTCTCCGGTCATTCACACCAGCATGGACAATGACTGAGTCATATTTGTACTTGCCTTGGAGTGACCTGAGTGCTTGTGTTATGTGGCGGATCCTCGCACCCGACAGGCAGCTCACCATGACCTTCTTCTTGTTCAGCCTGGTGAGCGGGACATCAGTGTGCCTGACGATAGAGTCACCTATTACAAGTGTATCAGGTGTGTTGTTTAGCCTTAAGGGCTGTGACTGTTCGGCACACTGGCTTTGTGAGCTATGTGTTGCATGTGTTTTGTTTTGGGGTAGCAGTTGCTTGGGTGTCTGCTTTGGAGGTCTCTGCTGCTTAGGCAGATTTTTATTTAGAGCCGCCAAGTATGTTTTTGTGTGTTTATGTGTTTTGTTTGTTGTCGTGGTAGGTCTATGTGAGACTGGAATTGTAGTGAATGTGGTTTCCTTCTCCTCCTGACTGGTTACGCCAGTACTGAGTTGAGAGAGCTTAGCCTCCAGTTTGGCTATATGGTTGCATCTCTCACATGTGTTGGAATTTGTTGGGAGGAGGAGAGGGTTGTCTGTGTACATGAGGCAGTTGTAACATTGCCTCAAAATTCCCAGATTCACCAGCTGGACCGGAGAGGAGATTGACAACTGACCTTTGGACATGCTAGAATAGTATTGGGAATTCCTTTATAATTGAAAAAAGGGCCAATGGGGAACAAGGTACTCAAGGGAGTTTGTGAGGGTGTAGTGCTTTTAATTTTTTAGAGCTGACTTATATAATTGTTTTAGTGAGCAAGTGCCAGGTAACTTAAATGCAATGTGCTACAGGTAACTTAAATGCAAAAACGACAAACAGTAACTTTCTTTCAAGTGAAACAAGGAAATAAGTACAGTAAGCAATGCAGATATCACTAGGGATCCACAGAAGTGCTAAAAGGCCACGTTTTAGGTGGAATTAGCGTTTCAGGGAAATAAACAAACAACAAGCATACAAATAAAGCTAGATTCAGCAGGCCTGGATCTAGTCTATGCTACAGCAAACAAGGTGTACCAATTTCAGTAAGAAACAGTTAGAATATGCAGGCACTATAAGCCTCTAACCAGAAATTCCCTGCTCAGAAGGGCAGAGTCCAGCCTCTCCTACCACAAGAGTGCAGACCGCAATCCTTCTTAACGTAAAATAACTGGCCTGAAGCCCAAGTGCTTAAACCAGAAATAATACACTTTTAGAATAACAGACACTGAGCTCTCAATCAGCAGTTCCCAACTTAGAAGGATGTAAGCTACCTGTCCTGTCACCACAGTGCAGGCCACAAACCTTTCTAATGTAAAACAACTGGTCTGAAGCCCAAGTGCTTAATCCAAAAGACTTAGAAATGATAGCTACACTTTAATCAAGTTACTACCAGCAGTAATAAATACAACTGAATACTTTAAAGAATGCCTGGATTAGTGCTCAAGTTATACAAACAAAGCTAGATTCAGCAGGCCTGGATCTAGTCTATGCTACAGCAAATGAGGTGAACCAATTTCAGTAAGAAGCAGTTCAAATATGCAGGCACTATAAGCTTTAACCAGAAATTCCCAGCTCAGAAGGACAGAGTCCAGCCTCTCCTCCCACAAGAGTGCAGAACACGAACCCTCTTAATATAAAATAACTGGCCTCAAGCCCAAGTGCTTAAACCAGAATTAATACACTTTTAGAATAACAGACACTGTGCCCTCAATCAGCAGTTCCCAGCTTAGAAGGATGTAAGCTACCTGTTCTGCCACTACAGTGCAGACCACAAACCTTCCTAATCTAAAACTGGTGCTTAAACTAAAAGGCTTACAATGAGTTACACCAAGCAGTAATAAATACAATTGGGTACTTTTAAGATGACACAAAAGCAAAATAAAGTAGGAAAAAACACAAATACAGTAAAAGCAGATAATTTTTTTTTTTTGGAAAGAGAGAAAGGAGTAGCAGAAACTAAGCTGATTGGCCTTCTCAAATGCTCTCCCTGTACTGGGTAGAATGAGGTAATGACACTAGACTGGGAGGAGGGTCCCAGATCAAATTTACACTAGGGGTGGGCAACTGCAAAGCCACCAACTATAAAAACACTATACCAACAGAGAGGGAGGGTGGGAAATAAACAGCAGAAATGTTACTCACAGCTGAAAAGCAGCAGTGAGCCTTTAAATGAAAGTTTTAAACAGCTAAAGGAGCTACTAGAAAAAAAGAGTTTAATTGCAACAAGTTATCATAAACAAACAACCCAACAGATGCTTAATAAGAGTGGACAATTTCCAGTTAATACCTCACACACAGTGAAACTAGCTAGAAAAAATACACAGTACACAAAGTGCTATAAACAACAAAGAAATAAAGAACAAAATAAACAAAAAACCGGATACTTAATGTTATATATAGTAGCTCCGAGTTTGCTGAGTGTCCTTCCTTCGATCAGCTCACTGTAAAATGGCTGAACACTCACAACTGAGCTTCTTAGGTAACAGAAAGTTGAAACCTGAGACAGCTTTTAAGAAAGAAATCTCAAAAGAACCAATGAGGTGCTTAGTCTAAGCTGTAGTCCAGGAGACCTCAGTCAGCCAATGACCTCAAATAATTCTCTCTCACTGAAATGTCTGATGGCTTTGGCTAAAACAAGATGTCCCTGAATTATGCGCTCAGACACACAGCCTCCACAAACACTAGGCCCAAATGCAAGCCTGAATATGGAAATGCTACAAATATCCCCACTACTTAGAACAAACAGCAGAAATGTTACTCACAGCTGAAAAGTAGCAGTGAGCCTTTAAATGAAAGTTTTAAACAGCTAAAGGAGCCACTAGAAAAAAAGAGTTTAACTGCAACAAGTTATCATAAACAAACAACCCAACAGATGTTTAATAAGAGTGGACAATTTCCAGTTAATACCTCACACACAGTGAAACTAGCTAGAAAAAATACACAGTACACAAAGTGCTATAAACCACAAAGAAATAAAGAACAAAATATACAAAAAACAGGATACTTAATGTTATATATTGTAGCTCCGAGTTTGCTGAGTGTCCTTCCTTCGATCAGCTCACTGTAAAATGAGCAGGTATGCCATCACTGCAGTGATTTAATTAGACATGTCCGGCAGCGTGTGTTGATATCCGCAGACAACAGCTTGCCACAGGTGGGGAGGTAGCCATCCATCCCCCCTCACCAGAGTGGAGGAGCTGCTCCTGAGCCAGGTGGCTCCTGGCCAACAACAACCCCAACAACTAACATGTGTCATCATGGAGGCCGGAGCCACCCAGCAAGTTGACATGGAGTGTGCAGGTAACATGGCATAGCTGTAGACTACTGTTGCCTCCATTGTTAGAGCATACTTATGTGAGATGTGTACTGTGTAGTTAGAAGAGGTGGTGCCTAGTGTTGTGCAATAGCAATAATTAGGAATACAATCACAGGCTTGTGACTGTCAACCATTGTACTACTGTATGATTGCAAACACACAGTAGCAAAGCCACAGTTGTTGCCACTGACAAAGTGTCTCATATCCTTGTAGGTCCCTCTGGTGTGAGATCAAGGTAGCAGACCCATGCTGGTGAGTGTGTTCTACCTTTAATATTGTTAATTAAATGTGCATGTCATAGGTGAGGTGTAGGCCATGTACATGTAACACACCTACGCATAATGCTTGCTGTGCATGTTTGCTGTGAGACTATGCACATCCCAGTAATGTGGGTAGCTGCCTAAAACACATACAATACACAGAGCATCCCACACAATTGTAGCAACACTGAAGTGGACATTGGATAGGCAGAGTTGATACACATGCACACAACATACACAACTTTGTCATATGCAGTACACGTTAACATGCTACACATGGGGTATTCAGATGCCCGCTGTAAGGTCACACTACAGTATCCCACACGTCATCCACACAGCACACATAATATACCTGAGGGGTAGATGCCTCACATGTGGCTGTGCGACACTCTTCGACACATAACACATTCATGGTAGGCAATGCCCCCTATTGTGCACCTTACAAACCCATGTAACAACTGGCTGTGAAATGGTGAATGTAGCCATGGTACTGCAATTCCGGTACAGCATGGTATGTGCCAGTCTGGCACACATTAGTAGCCTTGAGTGACCACATGATGCTGCATGATGATGGCTCATGGTAGTACACCCCATCCAGTTACAGTGACCACAGTACTACACATAGCATTACCTGCACCTCAATGTTTTGTGTGTGCAAACATAGGCACCTATACACAATATGCATAGCAATCACCATTTGTACAAAGTGACACATATATATCTTGTAATGCTATTGAGTGTATAGGTCACATGACACACTGTGTCTGTGTGATGTTTAATGTTGCAGTTGTGTTGTAGCATGCCATGTCATGTCTGGCACTGGCATGTCCACAATATGTCCTACACTCACCATAACCACTGTACAATGGCCATGTTGAGCAATGGTATTCTATCAGGTAATCATGCACCACTCATCCTGTGTGTATACATAGCATGCATGTGCTAAACCTGTGTCCACAATTATCTGCTAAAGACACAGACACTCTAATCAGAAATGGATATCTATGTGACACATAGATACACATCCAACCATGGTATGTATACCTGTGAGAGATGGTGCACAGGACATTGCAGAGCTTTTAATACTTGCACAGCAATGTCGTGTCCATGTAGACAGTGCGTTCCAGGGTGAGGCCAATCACTGAACAACAACACACATGCATCAAAGACATATATAGTGTTATTGGCAAGGGCTGTCAACACTCGCACCGCATGCTGTTGGGAAAGACACATCCTGCATGTTGACATGTGTGATATAACTGTTTGCCTTGTGATACTGTACCCCACCATCACCCACTATTGAGTATGTTCTGGATTGCTGGTGGTGTGTCTGTGTGTGTGTGTGTGTGTGTGTGTGTGTGTGTGTGTGTGTGTGTGTGTGTGTGTGGTTTAGTGAGGAGTGCATTTGTGTGCATGTGTTCATGTGTGCATGTGCTCATGTGTACATGTGCTCATGTGTGCATGTGCGCATATGTGCATGTGCTCATGAGTGCATGTGTGCATGTGCTTATGTGCTCATGTGTGCATGTGTTCATGTGTGCATGTGTGCATGTGTTCATGTGTGCCGACATCATGTACAGGTCGTAAAGTGTGTTTCCTGTCTTCCTCTCACAGGTGCTGACTTTGGGCTGGTTCACTGCAGCAGGGAAACTGATGTCACTGAGCAAAATAGTGATACTGATGATAGGTGTGTTGAGGCACAGGCATGTCTGCCAGGGTCTGTCATTGGGCCACCAATCGACAGTACACAAGTGTCCACCCCATCCATGCATATAGTCATACTGCCAATACATCCATCACCAATGCCCTTAGCTGAGGGACAGTGTACAGTTGGCATTGGCCAGGACAGTGTGGTATCCATGGCACATGCTTCCCGACACAGCAGCCATACCCAGATATCTGGAAGGGTACCACATAGGCAGATGTCCAGGGGTTCTCATAGGAGCACTGCTGCTCATCATGCCACTGGCAGATGTGCCACAGGTCTGACAACCTCACACATGTTCCAGGCTGTCATGGAGGCACAGGCACATATGGAATGGTACACCAGACAGGGACTAAGGGCACAGAGGGCACAAAACACCGCCGTCATTGACAGTATCCGTGACCTAGCAGGTGCCATCCATAATTACACTGAGGTCACTGATAGACGTTGGGGAGAGACATTAGATATCCTCCGCAATGTCATGTCCATGTGTCAGGACAGTGCGGGACGGTTGAGCCGTCGACGTGGACGTATGCCAGCAACATCAGCAGCTGGCAGTCACCGCGGACATCCCTCAAGTGACAGCCGCTCCCGTAGTGCCAGTACCAGCCCCAGCAATGTTGGGGGTGGGCTGTCCATAGAATGTCCTAGATGACCACGTGCATGTGCCTCTGGACAGTCCCAGCAGGGACCTGTGTCCAGTGTACATCCATCTACCTCTGGGGATGGTACCCAGTCTGGATTAGTACCTGACAGTGTCAGTAGCACCCCTGCCAGGCACAGGTACCGTATCTGTGGCCAGAGATGGTGATCTGTAAAACCTCGCAGGTACAGTCTGTGGCTGTCCCACAGATACCCGTATATGGCAGCCACATGGTGGAACTGTGTGCATTCAGACACACACACATACTCCAGACACCTAGGGCTAACACATACCCACACACGTTACAACAACATTAGCCCATACCAGTATTATTGCCCCCCACACACACACACACACACACACACACACACACACACACACACACACACATACATGTCGATTGGATGGCTCACTGTAGGCCTCTGGCAAACCAACAACACACCCTGTGCATATGATGAAACCTGTGCCACCTCCTGTCATCGCACAGGGTGTCTTTATAGCAGTATAGCAATGTTAGCATGTTGTTAGCAGTAGAGTGTAATGATATGCTTGAAGGTGTAGCTGAGCAGGCATGCTGCATTAAAGCTATGATTGTCATTGTAGTGTTGTTTACACCAATGTTAGTTCCAATTGTGTATTGTCCAGCCACGTGCCACTTGGCTGATGTGTGCAGTATTGGCAGCATGTGTTCGAGAGTGGACAGTATGTGTGGGATGTGTGCAGCACAGATTTGCAGGTGTACAGTTGTGAACATGGAGGAGGTGCACTGTCTACATGTATGTGCATGGTGGACACATGGGCAGGGTGACATGCTCTGTATTACATAGTAACACTCCATAATTTCTATTGATGGCCAGTATGCATTGTACTACACACATTTCGGAACCTGTCTACACATGTGTGTATGACATGGTTTGAAACTGTGCTGTGGGTGATACTGTTACTATCTGTCATTGTTTTGCATTCTGGTAGTATACATCACTTCAACAGCCTGACCATAACCAATCATTAGATGATGTCTTGACAACTGACACACAGATGTAGGACACACAGCAACATTTGGATCCTTCAGGTACTATACTATGCCAGTAACCACTGGTATTCACCTGCACCCATTACTGACACCACTCCTGTTTGGCATATAGCTCTCTTAGGTGCAAGCAATCACAGTAGGGATATGTCCGTCCAAGTCTGGTAATGCTTACTGTGGCCTATAATGCATTCTCCAGATGACACACACTTCCTCCACAAGGGTATCATACAGACATATGCCTGTTGTCAAACCCATGCTGTAAAGCTATAAGCCAAACTAAGCATAGTCATCCACCTTTACGGAACATATTATCCCCACAGTACCACATAGGTAGTAGCCACCAACATGAAGAACAGGTACCGATGTGTACATGCAACCAAGTCGTCATCTCTCCTTTGATAATCACATTTCCAAAGGTATTTTGAAATCCCTCGGTGGATCACTTAAGCAATAAGGGGGCTGCATGCATATCCACAAAGGTTGTTGTACACCTGTTATGAATAGTCATCATTGACAGACTTTGCTGCGTTTGAACAGGTCTGACATATACCTCGGCCATAAACCCTCACTCACACATTTCAATAGGAACCATAATGAGTTTGTGTGACACGGATGACCTAGGCCAGGGATCACTGCAGTGGCTGGCCTTGTCACAAGCATACAGATGTGACCTAAGGTCTGGGAAGCAGCAGCACAGTCTGGCAAAGATGACAGCTGTGTTCTTGGAGAAAGCAGGGTTCCCACACATGCAATAATTGAGGTAACATGTACGTATATGTATTTGCCACACAGCTAGCTCACATGTGCAATGCATTCTGATATGTCAAACAGTAGTAAAAGCAAAACCCACAACACATTGACCAACAGTATCACACACAGACAGCACACACACTCACCAAGTGCAGGATTCAAACCCCTACTTAATTACTTCACGATACTAGAGGAGTACACATTAAAACGACGCGCTACACACATTACTGGGAATTTTTTTTTTCCACAGGTATATTTGTAGGATGGTGACATCATCAGACTTGACAAAGATTAGTTTACCACTTTTAAGGTGTTTTACTACTCTCCTAAAAGGTTGCTCCTTCCCAAGGAGACCACACACAAGCCACAGTTGTCCAGTGCAGGATTCAAACCCCTACCTAATTACTTCATGATACTAGAGGAGTACGCATTAACACGATGTGCTATACACATTACTGGGAGGTTGTTTTTCCACAGGTATATTTGTAGGATGGTGACATCATCAGACTTGACAAAGATTAGTTTACCACTTTTAAGGTGTTTTACTACTCTCCTAAAAGGTTGCTCCTTCCCAAGGAGACCACACACAGTTATCAAGTGCAGGATTCAAACTTCTACCCAACTACTTCTTGATACTTGAAGAGTACACATTAACACAATGCACTAAACACATTACTGGGAGTTCTTTTTTCCACAGGTATATTTGTAGGATGGTGACATCATCAGACTTGACAAAGATTAGTTTACCACCTTTAAGGTGTTTTACTACTCTCCAAAATGGTTGCTCCTTTCCAAGGAGACCACACACAGCACACACACACACACAGTTGTCAAGTGCAGGATTCAAACTCCTATCTAATTACTTCATGAGAATGGAGGAGTATGCATTAACACGACATGCTATATACATTACTGGGAGTTCTTTTTTCCACAAGTATATTTGTAGGATTGTGACATCATCAGACTTGACAAAGATTAGTTTACCACTTTTAAGGTGCTTTACTACTCTCCAAAACAGTTGCTCCTTCCCAAGGAAACCACACAAACACACACAGTTGTCAAGTACAGGATTCAAACCCCTACCTAATTACTTCATGATACTAGAGGAGCATGCATTTACACGCCGCGCAATACACATTACTGTGAGTTATCCTTTTCACAGGTATATTTGTAGGATGGTGACATCATCAGACTATACAAAGTGGGTTACATTAGGTGACATTAGATGGGCTACACTGAAGGGATGTCTAAACACTTTGGCCATGTGATCATCAAAGGGGAGTTTACTATCTACCTGTGTCCCCAGGGCCATAATGACTTTCTCCGTACATACTGGATTACCACCTATGTGGTAATTTGTGTGCAGTTTGTTTTACCCAAAGGAGATGACTATGCATTCTTTGCCATTCAGCTTGAGGGCATTGTTTTGACACCAGGTATCTGTCTCTGTAAGACACTTCTGGAGGATGTCTGTGTAAGCCATACAGTCGATTATAGACCACAGTTACCATTCATCTGCAAACCTGTTCAGCCATACACCTCCCATGCTTGCCTGTACCTCAGAGCAATATCTACTGAACAGGTGGGGTCCCAGGACCAAGACCTGTAGGATCCATTTGTGACTGGCTTAGAGTTGGACTTGGCAACCGCAACTCTGAACATGTGTGTTTGATCTGTGAGCCACTTGGCCACCCATCCTGTAACATAGCTGTTAATGTTCAAGCTGGTACGCTTGTCCATGATGACAGAGTGGGGAATGGTGTAGAAAGTCCTTTGTGAGGTCCAGGTGGGCTGTGTGGACTGCTTTCACCTCCATCTCTGTTCTTGGTAACTGTTTTAAATAAGTCAACTAGGTTTGGGAGCCAGGATCTGCCTTTAACAAGGCGAAGTTGTGTAGAGTCCAGTGTCTGGGGGTCTCCAATGTCTCAGTTTATGGGTTCCATGACAATTTGCTCAATAGCTCTGTAGACCCGACTGAGTAGACATATTGGGCAATGGTTTCAAGGTTCTGTTTTGGCACACTCTTTGTGGAGCTGGATGACTGTTAGTGTATGCCATTCTTTGGGTACATAGCCTGTGGTACGCTTGAGTCTGGACAGTGAATGTAGATGAGGGTGTAGTTCCTTATGGGCCTAGTGTAAGACGCAGCCTAGTGTAAGACGCAGCCTGGGATACCATCCAGTCACATTGATGCTATGTTCTTAGCTTTGGTGAGGGCTGTCTTTACCTGCATGTCCATGATGTCTGGGTCTCTGCATCCTTCTGTGATGGACACAGGCCCTTTTGGGGGTGATGGGGGGGAGTTTACACTGAACTTGTCCCCCTGGATGTGGGCAATGAAAGTTGGTTTGGTGTATTTATTTCCTTTTATCAGTAGCTGACAGCATATTTGGAAGTTGACACCTACATGTCTGGTATGGCTACCAAAGGCTTTGTGGTTGTTATTCTTACATTCCTTGGCTATTTGTCTTTAGAAACTGTCCTTGAATTATTTTATGAGCGATCATTATTTCTTCCTGATAATGATCAGTGATGCCTTTCCTTTAGTGAAGTTGAATCTATCATGTGTTCGTTTCCTCCTTCTGTTGTCTAGCTTATTTATGGACAACAACCACCTGATTGTTGTCCTATTTTTGGAGGAGTGCCTCTTGGTTTTATTTGTGATGTCTCATTCCATGCATCCCTGTAGATGCTCATAGGATGCACTTGTAAATGTTTCTGCAGATTGTGTACCATTATCCTATAGCAAGAGGTCTTTGGAACGTTCCACTTTGGTCTTGGGAAGTGTGCAGTTTGCTTTAGCAAATGTCTTCACAGTGGTTTCATTGACTGGGTGGGGGGGGGGATGTGGATGTCCAGTGTGATTACTTAATGATCTGATATTACCAGCGAGAGGTTTATCTCTGTTGAGGAACACTGGTACCCCATGTTGGTGATGATCATGTCCAGTATGTTGTCACCTCTAGTGGGCATGGTGACCAGCTGTTCCAGGGTGCTAGAGTGTATAAACTCTAGGAAACATCGGGCAAAGGACGTTGTACACGAGTAATTCCCCCACTCAATGTTTGGGTAGTTGTAATCTCCTCATATAATGGTGTTTGACAGGACCTTTATATTTGCCACTGTTCTCTGGAATACTGAGTGAGGTTCCTGAGACAAGGTACATGATTTGTAGCAGGCTACAATCTGATGGGCAGCTTTGCCCAATGTTAGTTGCACTTGCATGGTCTCCAAGGCCTCATGCTGTGCCACTAACCTGAAGGTGTGGGTATCCCTAAGGTAAATGGGTATACCCCTTCCTTTTGTATTTCACTTGTGGTTTTTGGTCCGAAGATCAGAGGGATTGTGAGTGTTTTATGTGGAGCATATCCAACAGCTCTGTGTTTGACATAGCTTTGTATGTTAGGCAGTGAACACCTCTGAGTAGGCGATATGCAAGGGAGTACGGATGGAGCATTTTGCAATGGTCTGTGTATGGCATGTATTTCAGGCCACTAATGCTCTTTATGAGGTATTGCTGCTGGCTTTCCAGTTGTTGTAGTTGTCTTGTGAGGTACATAGCAACAGTGGCGTTGTACTCTTTTATAGTTCTAGTGAATGATGAGTAGAGGGGAACAATGTCCTCTTCTATTCTGCATGAGACACATTTTTTGATGAGGTGTGCCACATAGGAGGGTTTCCTGACTACTGTGGGAATGTGATTATCACAGTTATATCCACTGTCCACCTGTGACCCAGGGTCTCTTGTCACACTTTCAGTGTGAAGTATACTACCACCTATGTTGTAGTTTTTGGTTACAGAGTTTTTAACAAAGGGGATGATGATGCACCTTTTGGCATTGAGCTAGAGCCCATGGCTTTGACAACAGCCATCTGTGTCAGTGAGGCCCTTTTGTAGGATGTCCACATCTTTAGTGTTTACAATTATGGCTCCTAGTTTGCAGTCCTCTGGAAACTTCAGTAGCCACAGACCTTTCATGTTAATGTTTACTTCAGGGAAGTAGATACTACACAGCTTGGGAAGTTGTCTAGTCCCATGGCTGCTGTGATACTGGCTTTGGAGAGTGTTTTTTACCTGTACAGCCATGATGACAGCAACTTTGCGGTCTTCCATTATAGAGATGCGCTCTTTCATGGGTGAGAGGGGGGTAAAGTTAACACTGATCCTATCTGCCAGGATGTTGGCAATATCAGTTGGCTCTGTACATTTAGTGCCATTGAGCTGTAACTCAGAACAGATCTGAGTGTAACCATGACATGGACCTGTCTGTTGGGCAGAGATCTCCTGAGTAGACAGTATGCAACAGAGTACAGATTGGGTTACATTCAGTCTTGTTGCATGGGGCAACTATTTGAGGCCAGTAATCCTCTTGTTAAGGTACTTCATTGGTCTTTCTAGCTGCTGAACATGCCTAGTCAGATTCATCGCAAGTGTTTTGTGGTACTTTCTGACAGGTCTGATGACTGCTGAGTAGTGGCAACCTCCTTTGACCTACATGCACAGACCTTGGCAGTTTGTGTGAACACATAGGATGATTTTCCGACCACTTTGTGAATGTGTTTTTGGAAGTAGAGATGACTATCCACATTTGTCCATAGATCCCTTATTATCACATCCATATCCCTTATTATCACATCCGTATTTAGTCTGTGTGAGCATGCCCAGTATGACCTTTCAGTGTGTTGCTGAATGAAATCCACTACATTTGTTGGAGTGTGTGAGCACACACAGTATACACATTTATACTATATGTGCATGGTAAATCAAGTTGTATTTTTACAGCAGGGCTCACCTTTGTGTCATACAGGGGTCATGCTGTGCCTGCAGGGCTTCCATGAGACACTTTGCATAGACTTATCAACATTTCTACATACAGGTGGGACAGCTTTTCTTTGTACATTTCTACCCGGGCGCACACCAGATTGTTACTGTGGATGTACATAGGATGTGGGTTTCATCTGGCACTTATACACATTTGCTATGCCTGCACTGCTATGTACAGGACACCATTTCAGTCTGTACTGTTGCCTGTCGTACTGGCTTGAGGCATACTACTGTACTACAGATCTTAGCATACAATGTCATGTATATTAGCTTGCGACTTCATAGCCTACACAACCCACATTACACCACCTGACCCGCTGTTCTCTGTCTGCATAGGCGTGTGGGGGAGGTTACCCATTTGCCTCTTTAGGGGCATGATACAGCATTTCTTTGTGTTTGCATTAGTGTACAATTGCCCTGCTGTGTTGGTGCCACTGAAATGCTATCATGGCTTAGTGGTTCAGTACTGTGACTATAGTGCACAGTGTCCTGGGTTCAAGCCCTGTCACTGCTTTTTATTTTCATGCTGGCCAGACCAGACTGCTTAAGGAACAGTAAAGCAGATATGAGCATATTTAACTGACTTTGCTCAACTTTCCCTGACCTTGCCCAACATGGCATGAACAATTTTGTTTACATATACTAGATATTGGTAAAAGCTGCTTAGCACTGCTTTATATTGCTTACTACATGGCAGTCATGCCTCAGGTGGTGCTGCAGGGCTGCCTATGTCGGATGCACATACTACACTCCCTATACATGTTTGGAAACAGGTAGTGTCAAGTTAGGCATCCCTTTTATTTTATGTGCGAGTCAGAGATAGATATCATTTCCAGGGTTCCTAGTGAGCCAGTGTATGTGCTATGCGTTGCCTCTTTGCCAAGGCCAAGGCATACTGGGCACACCTCCTTCTGCCTACTGGGGCAGGCTCAGGTTGTTCCTCCTCTGAGTCAGTCTGTGCCTGTACAGGCCTTGACAATGGTGGGGGGGGGGGCTGTGTGGCCCTGCCCCATGCTGTTCCTGCTGCAGCTGTTTTCGCATATTGTGTAGCATGGCACATACCATGACAATTTGGGTGCATGTAGTTGGTGAGTACTGCAAGGCTATACCAGATGTGTCCAGGCACCGGAACTGTGACTTGAGCATCCCAAACACATGCTCAATTACATTTCGTGTTTGTGCGTGTGCCTCATTATGGTGTGTGCCTCATTATGGAGTTTTTGTTCAGGTGTGTATGCATTTCTGATGGGTGTCATCAGCCACGGCTCCAGTGCATATCCAGCATCCCCCACTAGGTGACCGTCAGGGATGTCCCCATTTGCAAATGTCTGGTACAGCTGCGACAGATGCCACATATGGGAATCGTGGTAGCTTCCAGGGCAGCCAGCACACACATTCAGTATTATGCCCTGGGCATCACACATGACCTGGCAGTTGATGGAGTGAAAGCCCTTGCGGTTGATGTAGGTCCTACCCCACCCACCAGCTGGTGCTCTGGGTATTCTGCTATTTGCTGGAAGAGACGCATATTGCTGGCCAATACCTCACGGGAATTGGGGAAATATACATGATCACCGACATGTGCTGACATGGCATTCAGGAACTGATGCAGTACCCTGGATACTGATGCCTGTGAAATCCCCATTATATCACCAGTTGGTCTCTGGAAGGTACCTGTTGCTAGTATTCTTAGGCCAACACATACCTTGGTTTCCACTGGGATGGGTTTCCCTCTGTTGGTTCTGTGTGTGAGGTGTGGCCTGCACAGCTCAACAGTTTGCTGCAGGAGCTCTCTGTCCACTCCATAGCGCTCCACTATCTCCAGCTCATGTAGCCCCTGGTAGGTTACCCTGGGTCTGTACACTCTTCTCCGTCTCCTCACTGTGGGTTGCTCAGCAGCATTCGCAATGGCACCACCCGCAGTATCTTACACATGTTGCCTTATAACAGCAATGGCAGCCCCTAACATTTGTTTCTCAGTTTAAGCTTTTTAAATTTTCACTTCTCTTTGTTGACTGCAGTGTTACAGTGTTTCTGAGAAAAACATGGGGGAATGTTGTTTGCAGAGGTTTAAGTACTGGGCTGGGCTGGACTAGTGTACTGCCTATGTAATTGGCTGATTCTAATTGATTTCACCTGGCAGCTCTGCTAGTTCTCCTTGGTTAACTTCCTACTACTTCTTTTCCTTCCTTTTCCCTTTCTGTTTCCACAGGGGGCAGCGCCATGCAAACAAGCGCAAACACGAGCGCACATGTGCGCACACAGTCTTACACAAGCTTAGGCGGGTGCACATTCATGTATACAGGCTTAGATAGCATTACACAGGCTTACACGGGTGCACACACACGCACACAGGCTTAGACGGGTTTACACGCACGCAGTGTAAGCAGCTTTGCAAGAAACTTTAGTGATAGGCACGGCGTACACCTTCAGTTTGTGGATTTCAGTTTAGACAACTGTAGGCATGCCTCTTCCAGTCCTGAGTAACTCACAGCAAACACATGCCACTCTGCTCCAATAAGCTTATAGTCTTTTTGATACATACCCTCTCATGATGTCACCGATCTTCTACACTGTTACTCCCCTAATCCTACTCTTACACTCTAGGGACATGGTTCACATAGCAGGTAAAATTGGGATTCACTATCCTTATACTCATTTGCATAGGATTGCCTACTAATGCTTGGTTACATCTCTCAGACTTAGCTTCCCCCTTTAGCAACCACTACTCAGTAGCCATGTTGTCTTCAGCCTGCCATTCACTTGCATGGCAGTTGAATATTTTGAATAAAATCCCTATTTGTGACTTTTATTTTTTGTTTTTCTGATTTTTAGTGCGCCACACGTTTGTGCGTCGCTGCGCTACGCTTAAATATCGGAGAGCGAGGGAAAAAATATTTTTTATTATTTTGCAACAGATAAAAATGCCAATGGCCATATATTTGGCCATTGGCATGCTTCCTCAACTGGATACATCCTTTATTTGGAGCTGTCATAGCTCCATTTTGCTATTTGCAGAACGGTACTCAGTTGCCAACTGAGTACATTTCTGCAAATAACACTACTCTTACTCGGACAGGTTAGTGTTTCCTGGATCACAAATTTACCTAATTTGCATAGCTTTCAACAGCAAATGAGGTAATTTGCATAAACTAACACTGTCCGTGCAAGAGTTTTAGGAGCTCTCTTGCACGCCCCTGCCGTCTGTTCCTGGATCTCATGGCAGACGTTTTGGCTGGCTGGAGTCTTACTCTACTCTTAGTCTCCATGCAAGCCTTCCTGAATCCGGCCCACTGTCTTCAATCTTATAATCTTATAAAAGCACCAAATTCACTGGAAACCACCATTACCCCAGCACAAGTGAAATGACAATAATTTCTATGTTAAAACAGCTGAATACTGCATGTCATGGAAATTGGAGTTTGATCTGATGTAACTCTTTTAAAAAAGGCAAAAGTGCCAATCTATTTGTTAATTTCAACAAAACTAAATTGATTTCTAAACAAGTTATAAGTGCTTGATTACTCTGAAGTCTCAGCTAAGTTTGTCCACAGTGCGTGGTTCTTTTTTTCTTGGTTTTTTTAGGATTTCCAGCCAGCAGCTTTGTTGTTCACAAGTGCCGGTTTTCCCTAAAGCCTATACTATTTCCTTATGTGTGGGAGATGTCCTTCCCTCCAAGGCTGGAAAACTATTGTACCTCACTAAAAAGATCTGTGCTTTTATATATGTGTAGGTATACATGCACACTGTATATACTATATATCATCAATGTCCCCTCTTTTCCCCTTTTTCTACATGAAATTAGTGTCACCTCAACTGCTGCCACTATCCCACCTTCCTTGACAGTCATGCTTTCCATCTCTTTGCTGGATGCCCCCATTTCCTCTTTCCTTTATCCTGTCTCTTCTAAATCTTCTTTAGCAAATCATTTTATTTTCTCAACATGTGATGGAACCACAGTAATCTGTTTATTTGACCTTCTCTGAACGTTGTGTTACTTTGGCTTTTGTTCTGCTGTTGTTGTTTTTTTTCATCTGTCCCACAGTGTGCATCTTACCACCCAGCTGGGGCACTTCATCTCCATCAGCTCTAGCTTCTTCATCTGCCCTGCTTTTACTGGCCAGGTTTCTGTACCACACAGAAGTCATGGTTGCACCACTGTTTTGTACACCTTATTTTTCAGCTTCGTTGGTATTTATTAATTCTGTAACACCCTACTCCTGATACTGTGAGACAGTTGTCTGCAACTCCTTTGCTTCAAGGTTTGGCATATTCATTCAGACCTCAACCAGCCCTCCCAGATATATAAAGCTGTTAGTCCATTTCACTATTGTCCTTTCTATCTCAATCTTCAACTTCTGATGTTTCCCATTTGCTGCCTTGACAACTGACTTGTTGGTACTCAGTTTTATACCATGTGACTTTAGCTTTGTATTCTATTCCTCTATCCTTTGCTGAAGTTCCTGCTCAGTGCAGGCTCATGATGCCACATCATGGACACCTTTTTTGATCGCTCCCCTCTGATCTGTTCTCTAATGTAGTCCATCACCAGTATGAGCAAGAATGGGTTCAGAGCTTAACAATGATGCTCACCCACTCTCATTTAGAACCCCCTCTGTGAGTCCAAACGCTGTTCGGAGTTGTGTCATTTCCTTGTACATAGCCTGCACTAACTTTGCCAGTGTTTCTGGGAATTCATATGATCATAGGACTCATCAGTTCAGATTTATTGAGACCATGTCATCTGCTTTCTCCAAGCCTAGGAATGTCTGGATTGAATCTTTTATCATCTCTAACTTCTCTGCTATCTGATTCATGGAAAACATCAGATAGGATGTGCTGCCTCCTGGCCTGATTTGAACTGCTAATTTCCTATCCATTCTTTCACTTTATGTATTTGTTTATCTGTATATGTCTACCTACCACTGTTTGATTTCTCCAAGCCTTTTGAGTTTGTAATACCATGACCAGAAATAAACCCATCTCTAAGTCAAAGTATGATTAAAGTTTGTGAAATTAGTGTTGTTTCAATCTTTGATGCTAGCCAAAAGTGCTCTTTGCAGCCCCTGCAGTGTTTACTCCTAC